>NC_138517.1:84245044-84537362 GCF_000230855.2 Cajanus cajan
ATATGATGCATGTCATACATTCATAATCTCATGGACTCAACATTTAACTTATTACATAATTTCATTTAGTACATCATATCATTATTTGTCATAGTATCATAATCATAGTTTGTCTCAATAGTCCATTCTTAGGTCTCATGTCATTTGTCCATATTTCACATGGTCATGTCATCAATACTCCTCATAAGGTCCGCATAGGTATTCACAGAGAGCATTCTTGTTCATATTAAAACTCATTTATTATTAACATTAATTTCATACTCATTTATTACTTTCAACAAAGAACAAAGTATAAAAAATAGAAAATCGGACAGAACAACGGCACCTTTAACAAAAACAGAGTAGAGTAAATAGAAAATCAAACAGAACAACGGCACCTTCAACAAACAACAAAGTAAAGTAAATAGAAAATCAAACAGAACAACGGCATCCTCAACAAGGAACAAAATAGAGTAAATAGAAAATCAGACAGAACAACGGCAAGGGATTGGGGGCCAATCCGACAAACAACTACCCAACAATTATCCCCACACCCCTGAGCGAGGTTCTCACTCCCCCCTTACCTGGATAAGCAGGAGCTGGAACTTGGGCAGGGTCTCCTCCTCTGGATTATCTCTTTCTTCCCTCTCTTTCTTTCTTTCTTTCTTTCTCTTTCTCTCTCTAAAATTTCACTTTCTTCCTCTGTATAAAAATTTTCACCCCCCTGCCCTATTTATAGGCAAACAGGTGTACCCGGAACGGCCCGTATTGAATTCGGAACGGCCCGTTCCGGATCCTTCGAATTTGTGCAAATTTCTCAACTGGAACGGCCCGTTCCAAAATCGGAACGGCCCGTTCCCAAAAAGCAGAACGGCCCGTTCTAAAACCAGAACGGCCTGTTCTTAATCTCAGCAGAACGGCTCGTTCTCCATCCGGAACGGCCCGTTCCAGGCCCGTTCTGGAACTACAAAAACCTCACATTTTCAACATTTGGAACGGCCCGTTCCACTTTTGGAACGGCCCGTTCCGAAACCCAAAATATCCCTATAACTTTATTAAAATTACGAAAATGCCATTAACAAAAATAATAATAATAAAAATTTGGGTGTTACAGGTTGCATGTTGAAAACTGAGATCTTGGTATTCTTGATGGAATGTTAAAATGTTATTGATTTTCTTTGAGTTTTGATCCATGCATGTTGCCTTTCTTGTGACTTCTAGGTTGTATGAACGAATTTAGTAGAGATAATAAGTATAGATTGTGTTTAGGAGAAAAATTGGTGAAGTGTAGGTGATGAACGAAGGAAAAGCCATGGAAATGCAGAAAATTCATACACTCAGCACTATAGCTGTAACATCTCAGTTTTCAACATGATTATTACTATTATTATTATTATTATTGTCATTATTACTATGTGGTATTTGGTCATAATTTGGTGGTTATATTTTACTTCAATTATAGATAATTCACACTCCATTTATGCTTAGAAAGATATGTGTGTTGTTAGATCTAATTAGATAGTTGTGAAATTTTTTTTTAGAATCATTTCTCGCTGGGCTGACTGACTAGTCTCAGTGTCCGAGGCATAACTTGGGCTGTGATGGTCCAAATAATGCAAAATTGGTGTCAATGGAAATCTAAGAGAAAAACGCACAACTTTTGCAGAAATAGCCATTTGCAAAATCGGTCGTTTAGGAGGTCAAAATTGGACTTTTATTAATACAATTGTTTCTCGCTGGGCTGATTGGCAAGCCTCGGTGTTTGGGGTATAACTTGGTCGGTGGTTGTTCAAATGATACAAACTTGGTGGCTATGGAAAGATAAGAGAAAATACTACAACTTTCATGAAGGAAATATTTTCAGATTCGGCTGTCTATAAGGTCCAAAATCAGTAGCCAAAGTCGGTGCGGAAAAGAACATGGCACCAACTCCATTAATTCACACCAACTCCATTAATTCATCCCACCAACTTCTATAATTCATTCCACTAATTCATTCCACTTAGTTTTGTCTATCTTTTTCTCCATTATTTTACATTTTTTTAATGTGTTTTGGAGGCTATAAATAGGCCTTCACTTCTCCATTGCAAACCATCCCAAGAAATACTTCTCATCCCTCAATTCTCATTCTCTCTTCTCTCATACTCTCTTCTTTCCCTCTTCTTCTCTTTGAAGACCAAGGGAAATCTAGAGGAGGAGGTTCTGTCCTAGTTTTAGCTCCGACCCCTATTTTAGACGGAAGGAGCCTTGGGGAGGCAGCTGTGCTATAGTCTCAGTTTCTGCCCGAGTTTCAATTCAGGTTTATCCAAGTAAGGGTGGCATTTATAAAATTAATCTAGTATGGGTAGTACTTATAAGACTTAATCTAGTATACATGAGCATGATAGGAGTAGTATAACTTTTAATATGCTATTTTGTTTGTATGAAGGTTGTTATTTATTTAAATTGATGGTTGTTATTTATTCAAGTTGGTGGTTGTTTTGGATATTTAATTTGGCATGGTTATGATTATGTTTATATATATAATTATGAAGTATGTGTATGTGGTTTGGAAAAGTAAATAGGACTGAGAGGAGTAAGGTTATGGATGGGAGGTCTCTTGGTGAGATCAGGGATATAATCTTTGGAGAAAATATGGTATTTCGGAATCCCATTGTGAGGATTTCCAATTTGGAAATTTTCCAAGGATTATATAGTAAACCACTTCAGATGTTAGGTGGATTCTGAAGTACTCCTCTAAGTATCTATTTGCTACCGGTATGGGTCTGGGTCGAGTCATACCGATGGATGAGGTGACCCCACCAGGGTTACGTGACGACGTAATCCAACTGTATACTTTCCATGAGAGGTTAGGCGTGAGACATGGGTTGCTGACATGTTTCACCGTATCAACACTTGGTTTGGATAGGTGTTGAGGCCAACATTTGGTTTGGATGTGTTGGTTACATCATGGATTATACGGTGGTGTGACTTTGCTTTGGATGTGGATTATGTATACATATGGTATGGATTGTATACTAGGGTTATGGATTTCTTTAATTAATATGTATGCTATTGGTTTATATCTATCTTGGAAATACATGTTGGTTTGAACAAATAATTGTTAAATGATATTTATACTATGGTTGGTTTTATACGTGCTAACCCTTATGTTTCCATGTGGTGGAACTGTGATGATCTCACTATGTGGGGGAGCAGATCAGGTGTGAAGCCATAGGATAGCAAGGAGTCTTCTGGGTAGCTGCTTTGAGAAGTGGCTAGGCTTAGAGCTTGACCAGCACCTAGGGTGTTTCTGTTAATGGTTAATGTTAATATATTTTGGATGACTGTATGATTTTACTGAGAATGACTAATATACTTATGTTTGCTATTATGAAAACAATTTTTACACTCTAGCGTAGCTGGCTTTTGCTCTATTTTTTTTTATTATAAATGCTCTTTTATTTTGGTTGGTTATTGATGTGATGACCTAAGGTGGGTCGTTACAATTTTGGTATCAGAGCCAGGTTAAGTCTCTTTAGGATTTGTGGGGAATGGTCTTGTTATGTTTCCGTTGTATGGAAACGAATTTTGAAAGGAACTTCATGAGTAACTCATGAGTTTCTTAATCTTGATTAGGAATTTCTTATGAGTTTCGTGTAAACTCATAAAGTTCTTTGACCTTTTTAGGATGACTGGTAGGGGAAATCATTCTAATTCTTCTTCAAGCATGGATGGGCGGCAAATTGCTCGAGCTATGGAGCTAATTGCTGCTACTATTGGATAATAGAATACTTTATGGTGAGCTTAGGTACCAATAGTATGAATAAAGCCTTGATAATCAACTAGAAATTATTGACACCTTAGATTTAGGTGAGACATTGATTTGGCAAGAGTTTACAATTAATGGAATTTAGGAATCTATAGTAGTAGTGATTGAATCCAAAGAGGTTGTATCTGAGAATTGAAGTTTTGATGGGAGATTGGAACGTTCCTTGAGTGTTGGTGCTTGCATGATAACTTTTATGGTTGAGGTAGTATGTGAATTTTATTTTGTGAGCTGTTTTGGTTTAGGATTGTAATGAAAAGCTTGAATATGAGTTTAAGGTGGAAAGGAGTGAGTTTGGAATGATTAAGGTATGTTAGTACACTAATGCTGTATGATATGGGGATTATTTTTGTTGAAATTTTGTTGTGCCAGTATGAGTATCATATTGATAGAATCTGATTTTGTGGTCTTTATGAGAATTATGGCTTTAGATACTATCTTTCTAATGGAACTGGAATCAGGTAAAAAGCAGGTCTAGAACTCTAGTTATGACTGCTTTGGTGATCAGAAGTCTAGTTGTTAGAGCTGAATATACTTGAAGTGATTGTTGAAATTTTAGTTAGGAAGGTGATCTTTTTGAAATCTTAAGAGTTGTAGCTTATTCATTTAGCTTTCATTTAAGACAGGTTTGAAATCATTTGGATGAGTATAACTCTATAGATATATACTGTCATGATAGGCATAACAAGGATAAAATGGATTTGGTGATGTTTTGAGGTTTGGTCATTGAAAGGTTGATTAAAATGATATGCTTGGTTCATGGTGATCAATTCATATATGCTTAGGGATAGTATATGTGAAGGAAGTATTCTAATATGAATTGATATGCAAGTATGTGACCTTATGGATCAATTAGTGGATATTTGTGTGTTAATGAAAGGTTTTGATCTTAGGATGTGATTCCATCATATTAGAGTTAAGTGTGAAGATATATCCAAGATAAACTTAGACTAGATTATTTAAGTATGACTTTGATTGTATGAGGTGCGTGTTTTAGGCCATGTAATTTCTTGCGAAGGTTTAACATAGAGCTACCTAAGGTAGAAATTATGCTTAAGTGAGAGATACCTAATTCAATTAGTAAAATTAAGATTTTTATAGGATAATTTATAGGAGATTTATTAAGTAAATTTCTAAGATAGCAGTTCGAGGTTTAGGCTACTCTCATCTCACTCGCCTCTACTACAGGAATCGCTTTGCTTTCTTTTCCTATAGCTACTAAGATAGATTCGGGAAGAGTGTTGATGCATGAAGGAAAGATAGTAGCTTGTGATTCTAGGCAATTGAAAATTCATGAGAGGAATTACCTTACCCATGACCTTGAGTTAGCAATTTTAATTAAGATTTGGAGACACTACATATATGATTCTAAGCTAGAGGTTTTTAGCGATCATAAGAATTTTAAATATCTATTGACAAGAAGAGATAATTGGAATTTTTAAGGACTAGGATTTTGATCTTAATTGTCATTTGGGCAAAGCTAGTATGGTGGTTGATACTTTGAGTAGAAGACCTCTAGATATATCTTCCCTTATGGTTAGAGAGATAGATCTTTTGGTTTGGTCTAAAGATTTAAGTTTGGCTTATGAGGTTACCCTTAGTAGTATGAGACTAGGTATGACTAAAGTAACAAGTGAATTATTGAAGGAAATTGGAGAAGCATAATTAGTTGATTCATTTTGAAAACAAGACAAGAGGATATAGGACAAGGTAGTGGATAAGAGCTGCCTTCGGTATAGATGAGGTGGTAAGACTTGGAGATTGATTCTGTGTAAAACTTACGCTTAGGCACATGATTTTTGGAGAGGGTCGTAGAAATGAAAATATTATTCTGGCAGATACCTTGAGTAGGATGATCTTTCGCCTACCACATTTGATGATTTAAGGGTTGGATTTGACTAAAGAACTTAGAGACTTAAGCGTGATGTGTGAGCTCACCCTTAGGAGCATTGAATTTAGTATGTTGAAAGTAACTAATGAATTAATGGACGAGATTAGAGAAGCCTAGGAGTTAAATTCTTTCTTAGTGAACCAAGTGGAGAGGATTAGTAGGGGTGGGTATAAATAGCCCTTTACGAGTGGAAATTGATGATGTTTTGGGGTTCAATAATAGGATCTATGGCCTAGTAATCTTGAATTTAGGAAGATGATCTTAAAGGGAGGACACAAGTGTTCTCTTAGTATCCATTGAGGAGCTACTAAGGTGTATCAAAGTCGTGCAGTGGAAGCATGGTGGCCTTAAGTGTAGAGAGGAATAGAGGATGGTGTGTACTCATATTTAGTATAGTATAAGTCTGAGACAGAACATTAGGTGCCTTTTAGGACTTTTGTAGCCTTTAGATGTTCCTATTTGGAAATGAGATAATGTGTATAAACTTTGTTGTGGGTTTTCCTAGGAGGTTTAGGAAGAATTTTGAACAAGGTACAGATGGAATTTTGAGGTACAAGAGTAGAATTTGTATTCCACAGGATGAGGAGTTGAAGAAATTGATATTTGAGGAAGCTCATAAAAGCAAATTGAGTATACATCCAGGTATGACAAAAATGTATCAAGATTTGAAGAAAATGTTTTGGTGGAATGGAATGAAAAGGGAGATAGCTGAGTATGTTGCATCTTGCATTGTGTGTCAAAAAGCTAAAGTGGAACATCAAAAACCAGGAGGTTTGTTACAAATGATGGAGATCCCTGAATGGAAATGGGATAGTATAACCATGGATTTTGTTGTTGATTACCAAGGTCTGCTAAGAATTGTAATTCTATTTGGGTGATCATGGATAGATTAACTAAGTGTGCTCATTTTCTTCCGGTGAATATAAAGTGGTCCTTAGAAAGGTTAACTCAATTGTATATTAAGGAGATTGTTAGATTACATGGTGTGCCCTCTAGTATCATCTCTGATAGGGATCCTCGTTTTACATCCCGATTTTGGCAGAGTTTGCATCAGGCGTTAGGAACTAAGTTAAGACTCAGTTCTGCTTATCACCCACAGACTGATGGACAGTCTCAGAGAACTATCCAATCTTTGGAGGATTTGTTGAGGGCTTGTATTTTGGATCATCTAGGGAGTTGGGAAGAGATGTTGCCTTTGGTTGAGTTCACTTATAATAACAGTTTTCACGCAAGTATAGAAATGGCACCATTTGAGGCTCTGTATGGGAGGAAGTGTCGAACACCTTTGTGTTGGTTTAAAGAAGGAGAATCAATGATGGTGGGACCAGAGATTATCTTGCAAACTACTGAAAAAGTGAAACAAATTCAGGGAAGAATGAGAGCTACTCAGAGTCGACAAAAGTCTTATGCAGACAAGAGGAGGAAACCTTTGGAATTTTCAGAGGGAGAACATGTATTTTTGAAGGTAACTCCTACCACAGGTGTGGGAAGAGCTATCAAAGCGAAGAAGTTGAATCCTAAGTTTATTGGACCGTATCAAATTCTCAAGAGGATTGGACCAGTGGCATATCAGATTGCATTACCTCCATTTCTATCTAATCTGCATGATGTATTCCATGTGTCACAACTGAGGAAGTATATTCACGATCCGAGTCATGTCTTGGAATCAGAGGCAGTACAAGTGAAGGAGAATTTAACTTTTGAGAAACAACCAGTTTCAGTGGCAGACAAGAGAGTTAAGAAGTTGCGAGGTAAATCTATCAATTTGGTGAAGGTTATTTGGGATGCAGACACTAATGAAGCCACTTGGGAGTTGGAAGACAATATGAAGGATCAATACCCATATCTCTTTTGAGTAAGTGAATTTTCGAGGACGAAAATTTTTGTTGTTGGGGAGAATTGTAACATCTCAGTTTTCAACATGATTATTACTATTATTATTATTATTATTGTCATTATTACTATGTGGTATTTGGTCATAATTTGGTGGTTATATTTTACTTCAATTATAGATAATTCACACTCCATTTATGCTTAGAAAGATATGTGTGTTGTTAGATCTAATTAGATAGTTGTGAAATTTTTTTTTAGAATCATTTCTCGCTGGGCTGACTGACTAGTCTCAGTGTCCGAGGCATAACTTGGGCTGTGATGGTCCAAATAATGCAAAATTGGTGTCAATGGAAATCTAAGAGAAAAACGCACAACTTTTGCAGAAATAGCCATTTGCAAAATCGGTCGTTTAGGAGGTCAAAATTGGACTTTTATTAATACAATTGTTTCTCGCTGGGCTGATTGGCAAGCCTCGGTGTTTGGGGTATAACTTGGTCGGTGGTTGTTCAAATGATACAAACTTGGTGGCTATGGAAAGATAAGAGAAAATACTACAACTTTCATGAAGGAAATATTTTCAGATTCGGCTGTCTATAAGGTCCAAAATCAGTAGCCAAAGTCGGTGCGGAAAAGAACATGGCACCAACTCCATTAATTCACACCAACTCCATTAATTCATCCCACCAACTTCTATAATTCATTCCACTAATTCATTCCACTTAGTTTTGTCTATCTTTTTCTCCATTATTTTACATTTTTTTAATGTGTTTTGGAGGCTATAAATAGGCCTTCACTTCTCCATTGCAAACCATCCCAAGAAATACTTCTCATCCCTCAATTCTCATTCTCTCTTCTCTCATACTCTCTTCTTTCCCTCTTCTTCTCTTTGAAGACCAAGGGAAATCTAGAGGAGGAGGTTCTGTCCTAGTTTTAGCTCCGACCCCTATTTTAGACGGAAGGAGCCTTGGGGAGGCAGCTGTGCTATAGTCTCAGTTTCTGCCCGAGTTTCAATTCAGGTTTATCCAAGTAAGGGTGGCATTTATAAAATTAATCTAGTATGGGTAGTACTTATAAGACTTAATCTAGTATACATGAGCATGATAGGAGTAGTATAACTTTTAATATGCTATTTTGTTTGTATGAAGGTTGTTATTTATTTAAATTGATGGTTGTTATTTATTCAAGTTGGTGGTTGTTTTGGATATTTAATTTGGCATGGTTATGATTATGTTTATATATATAATTATGAAGTATGTGTATGTGGTTTGGAAAAGTAAATAGGACTGAGAGGAGTAAGGTTATGGATGGGAGGTCTCTTGGTGAGATCAGGGATATAATCTTTGGAGAAAATATGGTATTTCGGAATCCCATTGTGAGGATTTCCAATTTGGAAATTTTCCAAGGATTATATAGTAAACCACTTCAGATGTTAGGTGGATTCTGAAGTACTCCTCTAAGTATCTATTTGCTACCGGTATGGGTCTGGGTCGAGTCATACCGATGGATGAGGTGACCCCACCAGGGTTACGTGACGACGTAATCCAACTGTATACTTTCCATGAGAGGTTAGGCGTGAGACATGGGTTGCTGACATGTTTCACCGTATCAACACTTGGTTTGGATAGGTGTTGAGGCCAACATTTGGTTTGGATGTGTTGGTTACATCATGGATTATACGGTGGTGTGACTTTGCTTTGGATGTGGATTATGTATACATATGGTATGGATTGTATACTAGGGTTATGGATTTCTTTAATTAATATGTATGCTATTGGTTTATATCTATCTTGGAAATACATGTTGGTTTGAACAAATAATTGTTAAATGATATTTATACTATGGTTGGTTTTATACGTGCTAACCCTTATGTTTCCATGTGGTGGAACTGTGATGATCTCACTATGTGGGGGAGCAGATCAGGTGTGAAGCCATAGGATAGCAAGGAGTCTTCTGGGTAGCTGCTTTGAGAAGTGGCTAGGCTTAGAGCTTGACCAGCACCTAGGGTGTTTCTGTTAATGGTTAATGTTAATATATTTTGGATGACTGTATGATTTTACTGAGAATGACTAATATACTTATGTTTGCTATTATGAAAACAATTTTTACACTCTAGCGTAGCTGGCTTTTGCTCTATTTTTTTTATTATAAATGCTCTTTTATTTTGGTTGGTTATTGATGTGATGACCTAAGGTGGGTCGTTACAATAGCCATGGTTCAGTGCTATAGTCGTTGAAGAAAATAGGATGGCCGAGACTTAGTATTGCAGCCATGATTCATCGCTACAGTTGTGAGAAAACTAGGATGGTCGAGACTTAGTGTTGTAGTTGTGGTTAGGCACTACAACGGTGGGAAAAGTTGGGCTAGCCGAGAGTCAGCGTTGAAGCGCGAATGAGTATTGCAGTGGTAGGGGGTAAATGATCAAATTTGGTCTTAAGGTCTTCATAAAAGTTGTAGCCTTAAATTTTAATTTTCCAATGACGTTGGAATCACTTAAAAGGAAGTCTAGAACTTCAGTTATAACCTTTTTAGTGAGCAAAGGTCAAGTTGTCAGTATTTAGACAAACTTTTGCGGTTTTTACAATTTTTTGTTTAAAGAATATGGTTGCTTTGGAGTGTTTACCTTTTATGTATGGTTGTGGCATGAGGCTGTATGATATAAAATTGTTTTTGTACTTAAATATTTTCAAACTTTAGCTTATCGTTTTATTTCTCATGTGATTTAAATTATAATGACTATATATTATATGAGAACAGATTAGTATTAAGTTAAAGAAGTTGTTGCTTAGAGACTGACGATATCTTTTATTAGTGTTAATACAACTGTTGTACCTTGTATAACTTGTCTACCTATTCTTTCCATAAAATTATATATCACTAATTATCTCGTTTAGCTACTAGTTGTAATAATTCCATGTAATATAATAGTCATAACAGTTCGTTAAAATTTTTAATTGTACGATAATTCAAGAGTTGTCATTAAATTATTATTTTTTATATTATCCATATACGTACGTTAATCAAACTCAAATTCAAAATAGCTAATAGTCTTAAAAACAGAAATAAATGAAATGACGAACAAAATAGAGGATTAATCAACTTATCACATTATATTAACCCTCTTGAAAGTAATGAATAATTAAATATGGCTTTATCTTGGCCCTTAAGAGACTGCATGTTCCTTAAGCTTCATTATTGAGTAATAAAGAGGTAGCACACGTGTTTATCACCCATATTCTCGGTTATGGCAATATCTTTCACTTTCAATAGCTTATCGATTATGTTGTC
This sequence comes from Cajanus cajan, assembly GCF_000230855.2. NCBI lineage: Eukaryota > Viridiplantae > Streptophyta > Magnoliopsida > Fabales > Fabaceae > Cajanus > Cajanus cajan. The sequence continues at coordinate 84,255,841 of NC_138517.1, forward strand.
CAAAAATGGGTGTGACATGTTAAACACAAACTAGGAGGGTATGAGTTCGAATATCCCCATTAACAACTAATTACAATCAACAATTAACATTTATCGTTCAAAAAAAAAATACAAACTAGTGACTTGTATATACATGATGATAACAACTGTATATTTATAACTATACTTCGACTAAATTTAACAAAACTGATTTATCAATAATCAATTCTTACTCAAAATTTTAAAATATTATGTAATTGAATTTTTTCATTTATATATTATTTAATATGTCAAATTCCTAATCATATGAGACTTTACATTTAAACTTCAACATAATTGGCATAAATTTAATAGAGATAAAAAGCATGTTTATTTTGTGTTATTTTAATTTCAACACACCGATTTATCTGGTTCTTTAGGAATGTTTCTCTCTTTCACGTGCAAAACAGCCTTTTCACAATTCATTCAATTATTAATTATGAGTTCATTACATCTTAAAGTTTATAATATATTTAAGGTACAGATCACCATTGTAATTTATAAGTATGGTCATTATGGGGTGAAAAATTATATTTTATGTGCATTGGCAAGTAGATGCTTCTTTTAAGCACACATTAAGGAAAAATAAAATGAAGTGTCTAGAACTAGCCCCTCACTCGTGAGGACCAGCTACTTCTTGAAGTATATTTGTTCTTCTGTTATTTTGTTCGTGACACATTGGCATTTCTCATATTTTATTGTTTTATGATAAGGCATTTTGTGTTCTAATGGATATTTTGGGGATTTGTGTTTGTGGGAATCAATTTTTACCCCCAAACTATTACTCGTTCTTTAATTTTATTACAAGAATATAAGGAACAAGCTCTTGTGTGAGCAACGCAAACTCCAAGTTGCTCATTGTTTCATTTCATCCACAGGTTCAAGTTGTCACAAAATATTACTCGCCACTATTTCCACTTGGCTTCAAAATTCTCACCCTCTAGAGTATGTCACTTAAATTGTAAGAATGATCATTGCCAGCTTAATAACGTTTTTATTCATGACAAATGGTACTCAGTTATATGAAATTATCAAGTTTGATTTTTAATTTCTATAAAATAACTTCCTCCTTTCATTTTTAATTTGTTTTAAAAAATATATTTAGATCTAAATTAATCTTGTAAAAGTGACTTTTCCCACTTATATTTGTCATTCTAACTATATCTCAATTAACATGAATTCTTTAACATACTTTTTTATGTTAAGGACCAAATATTTTGAATGTGTAAAATTTACAGAATTGGACATCTGTATTTGACATAATAGCAAATGACAAGATAAATTCAACAACAATCATTAAAATATATTTTGATATCAAATTAAAATGTGGATTTGAGTCTAACTCAACTAAATCATTAAAATAAACTTTGATATTAATTTATAATGTAAGTTTGAACGTAATTCAACCAAATCCTATAAAATCAACTTATAAAAAGTAAGAATTATTTTTCATTTATATACGCTATCTTATCATTAATTATCTAGTCAATCTAACACTTGGATTTTTTTTCAATACATCCTTTCACACTTAATATTATTGAACTTAATGCATAAATAAAAAAATGTCTTTGTTAAAAAAATAATAATTTGGCACAGACAAGATAAATTAATTGCACACATATAAAAAAATACTTTAAAAAATTGATTTCAATCCACTTTTATATATTAAATACAAATAGTTATCTTATGCGAAAATATTTTTAAGAAATTTTCTTTAAAAATAATGTTTCTAGACAATTTTTCTTCAGTGAAAGAGTTTTTAGTTTTTTTTTTAAATTATCTATTTTAATTTTTATATATCATATATATTTCTAAATTAAAATTAAAATAATTTATTATTAATTAACATAATATATTTTTATAAATATAAAATATAATTTATATATTTAAAATATTTAATTATATAAATTAATATAATTTATATATTAAAAAATTATAGTATTCATTTATATGTATAATTTATTTAAATTTTATTCACATATAAGAAACATTTAGAGGAGTGTATTGGATTTAAATTTCAAAGAATTTTAAAAGATTTTTTTATTATAAAAATAAGTCATGTGGTATTCAATATTTTTTTAATATAAAAAATTTATGTGGTATTTAATTAAGATAATTGAATTTTTTTAAATATATCAAAATCTGATAATATTCAATTAAGACAATCATATTTTTTTTTAATAGTACGTTAAAATCTTATGAATATTCAATTATGATTTTTTTTCCTTAAAAAAAGTTTACTGGTATTCAAAAATATAAATTTTTCAATAAATTATTTGGATTGATGAATTTTGTGAGATTTTTTAGTAGAATTTATATATAACTCACTCATTCGATAATCTTATCAAAATCATTGAAATTTTACATGACTTTTTTTCTTTTTGCTTCTTTGCTCCTCTCTCTTTTTCCTTTCTCACTCTCTTTTGCCTTCTTTATATCTCTTTTTTTTGTGACAAATGTAAAGAAAGAAAACAAAGAAAATAAAACTAAAATAATCCTAAACAAAACAATCCAACCCTACAAGCGGGGGTAGGGAGTTCTTAATATATCTGCAACTAATAATAATTGAAGAACAATCTTTGTTTCTTCAATGATCACTAAAGAAGTGTCTGACATCGAACCTTTCTTTGCCAACCAGTCTGCACAAGAATTTCTTTCTTGAAATACATGAGTGAGGGAGCAACTCCATGATCTACCCAATATCTCTTGGATGAGTGTAATCTCATTTGCATAATGATGTTGAGGGTTGGTTCTCTCTTAAACAAGCTGAATCAGATAAAGAGAATCTGATTGACGCTTAACATGAGAGAACTTCCTCTTCTAACACAACTCTAACCCATTAACAAGAGCTATAATCTCCTCATGTCTTTTCTATTTCATATTCATTCTCTTTCTCTTTTTATTAATATTTCTCATTTATTTTTTCTTTTTCTTCTTCTTCTCTATATTTTATCTCTTATCTTTTTTTGTCTATTAATATTTCTTTATTATCAACATTAATGTATAATTTATCAATGTTTATTTTAATTATTAAATATTTTATATTATATTGTTAATTTTTTTTTAAAATTATCAAAATTTAACAAATGTTTATTTTCAATAAAATTTACTATGAAAAATAATAAATTATCAAACATATGCTACAAATATATTTTGACAATTTTACCGATTAATAAATATCATAAATTTGAGTATATTGTTCAAATTCAATAGTATGAATGAGAAATTATAAATATACAAAAAGCTGTAAGACATTAAATCAAAATCAATTATTTATTAATTTAATTTTTTATTTAAACCTTGTCATTTTTATATAGATAAAGTATATTTTTTTTAAATCTACAATATCCTTTGAAATATAATAAAATCATTTCAAATTTTATAAATTTTTAAGTCTATTAAAATTTATATTACAAAATTTTGACTAATTTAAAAAAAATCATAAAAATTATTGTATTCATACAAAGTCTTTTTAAAGAAATTTAAAAAATTATTAAATTTCTTCAAAATCTTTTAAAATTTACGAGATTTTTTTGTATGTTAAACTTTTTTTAATGAAATCTTAATTCAATATGGCGCTTAAAATATTACTGGTGTAAATAAAATTTTCGCTCATTTTAAATAAGTCGTAAATCGTTGCGTTGAATAAGAGTACTTCTCGATCTCTAGAATTGCGAGCATTCATTACTTTAATGTCATATTTTATTATAGAATATTTATATTTATAAAATATATTTTTGGTTAAAATCCTTATTTAGTTCTTTATAATATTTTTTTCTTTCAATTTAGTTTTACTTTAATTTTTTGTTTCAATTTGGTCCCTAATAATTTAAATTATTGTAATTTGAGATTTTCGTCCAAATGATTTAAACGGAGTTAATTGTTAGCCACATGGATGCCAGGTGGGTGCCACGTAGATGCATAGGTGGACGCCAAATTTCATAAATACATCTGGAACTAGAACGACCCGTTCTGACTGCAAATGTTATGTGTTAATTTTGCAATTGGAACGGGTCGTTCCAAATGCAAATTTAACACACCATGAGTGCATCAGAACGGTCCATTCTGAATCCAGAACGGACCATTCTGGTTTTAGAACGGGTCGTTCTGAATCCAGAACGACCAGTTCAAGAACGCTAACTTCATACATGCACCTACCAAAATGTCGCAATGTGATTCAAAAATTGAAAATAAAAATTCATAACATATCATAAATTCAAAGATAGAAACATGATTCAAAAATTGAAAATAAACATTCAGAACATAACATATACTAAAAAAGTTCAAAGAAATTACTGAGAAAGGAAATCATCTAAGTAACGCTGAAGGGAAACCCTAAACCACAAAAATTCAGGTTGTACCTCCTCAAGAACAGGTTGTTATTATTGGGGTACATCGTCAATGACTTCAAGGGAAAACATTGTTTCGTTTCATCCTTGACTGTATAGTGTCAATTTGGTAGTAAGTGGTTCACTCCAGTTTGATTAACAATGAAATAAAACCTGCTACCATTATCCTTAGTGATACACTGCATCGTCCTTAATAATACACTGTATAGCCCAAATGTTTAGCAATTGAAGTTATCAATCCCCATTGACAATATTACCAAATCTAGTGTTTGAAATGTTTTGTACCTTGGGTCTTTTTCCTTGCACGATTCAGATTTTCATTTTTTGATCCCATTTTTAAAGAACTAAAAAAAACGAAACAATTTCAATTTTCAATTTTTCTAGTTCTAAAAATTTTAAGGGAAAAATTGAAAATGTTTCTAAATATTTTAAAAAATGGAACCAGAAAGACCCGTTCTGAAACCAGAACGGCCCGTTCTGGTTACACTATTGGTGTGTAAATTTTGCATCTGGAACGGCCTGTTCCAGGTACAAAATTTACACACCAAGAGTGCAACCAGAACGGGTCGTTCTGGTTTCAGAACGGGCCATTTTGGTTCTAGGTGTATTTAAGAAATTTGGCATCCATCTACGTGGAATCTACGTGACATCCACCTGATATCCACGTGACTAACAGTTAACTCCGTTTAAATCATTTAGACGGAAATACCAAATTGCAATAATTTAAATTATTGAGAACCAAATTGAAACAAAAAATTAAAATAGAACTAAATTAAAATAAAAAAAATATTATAAGAGATCAAATAAGAGTTTTAACTTATAATTTTTTTTCATCAGATTTTGTTTCTTTTAAAAAAGGTTAATTCAAGGAACGTCCCAGACAATCCAAATTAACATCATCCTACACGGCTTAAGTTGGAAGTTAGCAAAATTCCTATTTTCAAAAACGTAATTCACCAATGTGTTACACGTGTTATTAAAATAAAGTGGCATGAAAAATATGAGTCGCTCAATTGAATTAAAAAAATATTGTTTATGATTTTGTACCCCTTATATCCTTGCAGATTTATTTTGAGTGGTCTCAATTTGGTTATGGTTTTGTACCTCGTATATCCTTACAAAATTATTTTACGAGTGGTCTCTATTGAGACTCAGACGTTAATTAAATTTGAACTGGATCTTCCAAATAAGTGGTATTGTTTTGAGTTTAAAGTAAAGTCAAATTAATATTTGAACTAGTTATATTCAATTGAGTTCGTTTGTTTCAAATTTTTTTCTTTAATTAATTCAAACTAAAGCAATCATGTTAAAATTGGATTGATTTGATTTAAGTTAATAGTTTGAGTTAATCACTCAAATCTTTTAAATTATTTTATTTTTATTTGTTTGAATAAGTGAATGACATAACACTATTAAAAGATATGATTGATTGTCAGTGTAAAATTTTTTTTATACTAATAATGTATAGGTGATTAACTCTGATAGTTTATGATAAAAAAGTATTATATTATTTAGATTTTTATTTTCTCTTATTGTCTATTTTGTATAAATTTATATTTTATATTAATAGAAGGTAAGCAAATTTTGTTTTTTTATTTATGAATAATTATTTAATTTATTTATTATTTTGTTTTTATGGGTATCAGATCTATCTCATTAGATTTTTTTATCCAAAATGTTATATAAAACTTATATAATTTGATAGACCTGACAAAATCAAAATGAATAAGAAAAAAGTGAAAATAAATAAATATAATTTAAAATATATTGATTGAAAACTTTAAAAAATAAATAATTGAACAAGTTATCATATTCATAAGTTGAATTGAAATAGAAAAAACTAAAAATTGAAGTAATTAGATAAAACTTCCTCTATTTTTGTCAATATGTAATTTTGGTCTCTCTATTTTAATAAAGAGACATTTAATTTCTCTAATTTTTAAAAATTCCTAATTTTGATTCTTTTGTCATATTAACATATATAATCATTAAGTTTTAACGTTTACCCTTACTTAAGTAATGTGACATTTGTAACGATCATGTAAGTCATTACATTTTATAATTCAACATTTAAGCAATAAAAATAAATAATTATTTTAACTATATTAAGGTCATCATGCAACAATACTTGAGCATTCGTGTAACAAATATATGTATAGGTTGTGAAAATCATAAAACAATTCCTACCAATTTGACTTGAAAACATAAAATCCCTTATGAGATTACAATAAAATTCTTGTACATATATACAATATATATCTAGTATAAATATTGAAAACAAAAAGACCTTAAATGTCGGTCAAGCAACTACTCTATATAACCTCCAACAAAACATTGTCATCTCCAACATGACACTCAAACAGCTAGCCCTCTAGCCTAGTCCTACCTTACTTTCATAATAATATGATCATCATTGTTTAACAACAAGAAAAATATAAGGGTAAGCTTGAAATCAATAAATTAACATACAATATATATGTAATACATCAACTATATTAGCAACTTAATCAGCACAATTCTCAACTCAACTAAATATCAACTTATCAATTCAACTTATCAACATTTCATCTCAACATAATATAACTTAGAAACATATCAACTTAAAGAACAATACAACTCAATATGTCCTCACGCATTTTAACTAAGAGATCTCGTACAAGAAGATGAGCAGTCTAAGTGACTTGACTTTATCGAACTAACTCAACTACACAATCTTTTGGATTTTCTAGATTAACAACAAATTTGGATATCAATCTACAAACCAACTTAATTTCTCATATTTCAACACTTAGCCTAGTAAAGTCCAATATCACTGTCAAAAGTAGAACAACTTGAGTGTGAGTCTACCACGACCTTAACATGCATAACTAAACCTGTACAGAATTAGCCAACCAACTACCCTTCAAATATTGCTCATCTTTCTAGTACTTAGTTAGGGATTTTGGCCCCCAACCGTGTACCTTACTCTATTGGTTGCTTCTAAATAAGTATAGTTTGATCGACCCCTATACAATATCAACTAAAGACCTAGAGAAGACTCGACACTCCATTTCAAGATCTAATTATATTCAAGAAGGATTTTTCAATAATTGGGCTCTTAGAGCACCACAACACATATCCACATAATGAGATATTCCATCTTTTAAAACAACACCTCTCCCTTAGTTCTAAGCCCCCAACACAAACAACTACATGCATAACATTCACAACACAACTTCATACAACATGCCATTTGCACAATTCAGGACAACATTGTTTAATATCATACCTCTTGCATCTTATCAACATAACCTCCTACATGTCACGACACAATGTTACACATCAATATGCTTTTATACATTCACAATACATTCTACAACATGTTATTAACATTCAGTTCAATACACTCACGCTTGGCATGATCTGTTCGCACCTAATGTCCACACTTGGAGCCATTCACCCTGTGTTTGGCACTAGTGAGGCAAAAAGCCTCTAGCTCATTCATAATCCACTTGCACTCGGCAAAAATGAGACAGAGAGTCTCTATGTAAATCACCCTCGATGTTACCAAACTTGTGTTTGAGGTCATTTATGTAAAGAGTCTCTACCTGGCCCACACTCGACACTATACAACCCATGTCAAGTGTCATAAAGGTAAAAAGTCATTGACTTATTCATGTCTGATGTCACCAAGGCAGAGAGCTCCTAAGACAATTATGCTCGATGCTTGTCAACTCATGCTTAGTGTGACCGAGTTAGAGAGTTCTTATCACGTCCAACACTACCTATTCCACGTCAAGTGTCAGTGGGGTAGAAAGCCTCTGACTTGCATCACATCCAAGCGCCATTAAGTTGTGCCCAACTCAATGATGATTTTTTCACTTGTTAGATTTTTGATTTGGCCTCAATCCATCCAAAACTTGTTCCAAACTAGCATGCAATACATAATCTAACATATGCACATCACATGATATCCAGTTTCACAGAGTTAAGCAACATGCAACAACAAGAAGGTTCCAAATTCATTTGTTCTATACAAAAAGCTTAAAACACCAACCCGTAACTTGAGGATTTACACTTCTCCCTTCAATCAACACAACCATAGAAAGATCAAATTCATGCAAAATTTAATACATACAACACATTAATCAATGTACAAAATTTCCTTACCTTAAATCTCTCAAAATTATGAAAAAAAAATAAGAAGTACAATGAAAAACGAAGTTTGACAAGCTTCACCATATGAAAATTACAACTTTGAATTCTCAGCATTCTGAGCTTAAAATCTCTATAGAGTCACTCAATTTACACTTCGGGGAAGAATCTAAATGCTCTATGAAGTCAACAAAATGATAAATATTTTTTACTCTAAATCTTCTCTTTCTAGGTTTCTTAAGAAAATGAATTTATAAAGTTTAAGTCTTAAAAAAACTTTAAATAACTTCCCTTAAACTTGATCGATAATGGTCTCAACTCAAAACAACTATCAAACAACTAAACTTATAAGAATTTTTTAATCCTTAGAGTTTTACAGCAATTAAACAACAAATCACTAAATCATTTAATTAAGAAAGTTAACTAGACAATCAAAAAAATTCACAATGTTACAACATTTGAAGATAAGAGAAATATAAATATTTGATAATAAAATAAATACTAATAAGTCATTAAAATAGATACAAATAAATATTTTTTATTTGCAACATTTTAATATTTATTCCTATATGCCATATTATTAAATATTACAATACTTAAGTGGTGACAAGTAATTAGACAATGTCAATATCAAATTGAAGACAAACCCAAAAATTTATATTTTTTAAAATAGAAGAACTAAATGTCTTTATTTTAAAATAATAAAAAAAACTGAAATTCTCAATTAAAAAATGAACTAAAAATGCAATTAATTTAAGTAATTATAATAAAATAGATTTGAATTTGAAGTAAAAAATTGTAACACTATAAGCCATAAAATGTTGTAGTTGTTTTAAATTGTTGTTGTGTTGAGTCATCCTTTTGTGTTGAAAAACTCTAAAATCTGAAACTCTAAAATCTGAGAATTTCTTATAGGTAGTGTTGGGAGTTTCTTTGAGCAGATGTCCAGTTTAACTCTAATAGAAAAATATTTAAGATTTATGTTTATTGAATTTCATAAGTTAAAGTATTTAGAAACCTAAAGAGACAAGTTCACTAGTGCAAAAATTGGATTTAAAATCGGACTTTTAAGATCGGTTATAAGATAACCGATCTTAAAAGTGACGCGGTGGCAATTTTGTAAATAAAATGAACACTTTTAAAATCGGTTCAAATTTAACCGATCTTAAAAGTACTTTTAAGATCGGTTATTTTATGACCGATCTTAAAAGTATGTCTGACACAACTTTTAAGATCGGTTCTGAACGACACTTTTAAGATCGGTCATAGAATAACCGATCTTAAAAGTGCTTTTAAGATCGGTTATTTTATGACCGATTTTAAAAGTGCTACTTTTAAAACCGGTTCTTAAATAACCGATTTTAAAAGTATCGTCAGAAATCTTTTATATTCCCCTCCATTCTTATTCTCTTTAATTTTTCCCTCCATTACTTTTTTTAATCTCTGATGCTTTCATTTTCTAAAGTCTCCAAGGTAAATTTCGTTGTAGTTTTCATTTTAATTTTCGTCTTCTCATGTTCTTATTGTTTCTCATTTTGTTTTTTCACTCTTTTTGTCTCTATTTTTGCTGTAGGTGCAGGCTGGGTAAATTTCGAACCTGGAACGGCCCGTTCCAGTTTAATTTTTTTTCCCGCCCAGACTTTTAAGATCAGTTATAAAATAACCGATCTTAAAAGTTAACTTTTAAAATCGGTTGTTTAACAGATTTTAAAAGTCTAATTTTTAAAATCGGCTCTTTCAAAATCGGTTATGGAACTGATTTTAAAAGTGAAAAATAACCGATTTTAAAAGTCTTTTTTCCATTAGTGTTATAGTTTTCTTCATCTCCAAACTATTATCTTATGAGATAAATCTTTCCTAAATATTTATTTTATACGCTGATTTGAATTAATGAAACGAAATATTAAATAATTTTTAAATTTTTTAAACATTTACAAGCTTAATTTATATATTAAAAACTTTAAATTTAATGATTAAATCGTTGAAATTTGATGTAAAATATGAATTATTAAACAAAATAGTTTATTCTAAACAAAATAAGTATATATATATATATATATATATATATATATATATATATATATATATATATATATATATATATATATCCTAAACCCTAAATTTTAAATGCATATTCAAAATTTTCTGAAGTCATTTAAGACAGCCGAAAGGCATCATTGTATTTGTCCTGCTGGAACAACCTTAGAAGAACATTCTACAGATCATATTATCAAAGGCTGCTTTTGCTAAAGTGCTATCTTCGTAGCATTGATTTCTTTATGGTGTTTGAATGCGGAAAGAACACATGAGGCTTTTTACGAAAGTGGTGTATTTTGTTGGACAAAAAAAAGTGGTGTATTGTGTTTTAAAATTACTAAACTAGTATATTTTTTAAAATTTTTTTTTGGCTAAAATGGTAATACAAAATTGATTGTATGTATATTTATTGTATAAAAATATATTAAATAAATTATATAATTTATTTATTAAAATTATATTTGTTTTGTTATATAAAATTATTATTTTAAACTAAATTTAACATTAAAAATATTTTTAAATTAAGAATTACTTATTTTATAAAGACTAAATACATATTCAAATTTATTATTCAATATTAATTTTCATATAATTTATTTAATATTTGATTATAGTTAATATTACAGTTTTTGCAGCCAATATATGAAATTATATCAAAATTACAGATTTTATGTAATTAAAAATTAAATATTTGAAGATCAAAATTACAAATAAAATACTACAACCCAAAATTACAATTTAACTTTTAGTAATATATTAAAAGTGACAAATTGATATATATAATATCAATTAAATTTAATATTATATTTTCAATAATAAAAACACTAATAGATAAATTTTATATGATAATATTTGATAATTTTTTTAAAAAAATTAAATATAAAAATTAAAATAAATTTTTTTAAAATTATAAAAATTTTAAAAATCAACTTTGAATTTAAGGAACTATCATAATGATAATGCATGAAAAACAAATTGATCTCAAACATCTATTTGTTTTTAAAATATATTCAATAGTTATTTTTAACTCGAGATTGTAGATGAAGAAAATGTCAGTATTGTTGAAGAAGTTTAAACATAAAGTCATCCTTTTGGAATATTCCAATCTTATAATTTAACGTCTCTCTGAATATATAAAGTCAAATGAGAAATGCTAGGGTCAGGTTAATCTGCAGTTTCCGACGTTTCAAACTTGACAAGACTTCAAATTCCCAATCGTGTACGACCAACTCTCTTTCTAGTTTCTACTATATCATTTTTTGTATTTCATTTGGTTCGACTTTTTTACAGCTGATAAGTCAAAATTTTCAAAGATGATTTTGTGAAACTCTTTTTTTGTAATTTAAAAATATAAATGTCACAATTTCAAAATCAGCTTTCAAAAAACTGACCAATCTCATATCTCTAATACATCACTGATAATGTTTAATATATTAAAAAAATAATATTAATATTATAAAATTATTTTAATATAAGATAGGTTTTTATTTTTTTATTTTTGTAAAAATAGAAAAAATTACAAAGATCATCACAATAAGGATTGAATTAAGGTCTTTATGCTTCTAACTATCTCAATCCCTCCCTACTCCAGTAGTTTAATATAAGATAGGTGATATAGTAGAAAATACCAGAAAAATTGTTTTCTTATAAATATTCTTGTATTATTATTATTTCCTATATATTTTTTTGTTATTATGAAAAATATTTTTTTATTTTATACAATATACACACTAAATGATTATTATCTATAGTTAAAATTCACAATAAATTACATACATATAAATAATACATATGAATATATAAATTATATTTAAAATTTATAAAAATATTTTTTTTTAAATATATAAATTATATTTTAGATTTATAATAAATAATTTAAAATGAAATAAAATTACTTTTAATTATTTTGATTTTAAATTTAAATCAAATCTTTATATAAAATTCAACAATTATAGTACGTGATAACATTCTTAAAGTTTTTTTATTCAGTGAAAGAGTCTTTAAAAATTATTTTAACTTAATATATAATTTAATTTTTATTTATTACAATTATATATAAATAAAAATTAATATTTTAAAATAAAGTATCAATAAATAAATATTATACTATAATGTAAATTATTTATCATAAATCTAAAATATAATTTATATATTTAAAATATTTATTTATTTAAATTTTATATATAATTTATATATTCAAATTTTATACATTCAAACATGATATTTATTTATAAATATAAATTATTTTAAATCTTAATTATATATAATAAATAATAAATATTTAACATATATATTACACGTGCTAAAATACTAGTTTGATAAATAAATATAGTAAATAAAAGACGAATAAACTCCTATATAATAAATAGATGAATTGATCAAATGAAAAAAATATTATTGACAAGAAAAAAATAAAAATTAAACAAAGTTAAATATAAATTTTAAAATGTTAATACTTTTTAAAAGTTTTTATTTTTTATATAAAAAATTATAAAATAATAGTTTAACTTTTATTTATTAGAGTCATGAGGATAAAATTGTAATTCTTTTCATCTTCACTCTTATAAATTGGGAAGACATCTTATTTTTATCCCTCTCTTATTTTATTATCAATCAAATGAAGGAAAGATTTTTGAAATTTGTGTTCTCTTCCTTATTTTTTTTCTACTATTTTTTTTCATTCTAAACAAAATATAAATAATAATAATAATAATATTTGAATGATCATTTATTTACGATAATACTTACTTTCACTCTTACTTAGTAATGAGTTTTGTATTTTAAGTTGATACATTGTAATAACATATTTATTTTAATTTTGTTTTGTAATAACTAATGTTGATTTTTTGAGTTAATAATAATGTAAAATTAATAAAATTATTTTAGAATTTAATTTATATCATTTTTTTTTGTTCGTCCCTGGAGTGCAAGAAGTTCTTTCGGTTAAAACGCCGTGCGACTCGGAGGACATAAGACTTCTTGGTCAAGCCAAAATGCCGGCAGAATGCTCCTACCCCACCATGCCTGGCCCTTTACCTTACCTTAAGAAAGAAGAAATGGGGGTATGAAGCGTGGGAAAGAATGAAAGAAGTGTCTGATACAACAGGTAACCTTAAGGAGTGGCGGCAAAGCTCTTGATTGATCAACGCGAGTGAACTGTGCTTAGACGCTTCGTAAAACCGCACCGATCTACGAGAGGAGCTGATGGATGAGTAGGCTTCCCCTTTCGATTTACGGAATGTGATCTAGGACACGATGGGGGTTTGCGTGCCTAGGTAGGAAAGAGATCACCGGAGTATAGCACAAGATCGCCTTTTTTTTCTTGCTGCCATGGGGTCGACCTGTAAACAAGGTAAACCCAATGGGAACCAAAAACGGGAGGGTACCACATTGATTGACATTGGGCAGAAGACGATCCAAAAAGCGAAGGCTCACCCAGCTGAGATCGGCAGTGAGGGATGCTTACCTTCTTCTTAGAGAAAGGGGAAAGGCGCAACCTATCTTACTAATAATAAGAAAGGGGGTGGCATCGACTGGGGTTTTACACCCAGTTGGTGTAAGGGATGAATCACCCTTTGCGGTCGGATTGCCAGAAATGGTGCCGACTGTCCATGAGGCGAACAATCGGTAGCGAGATACAGATCCGGAGAGATCTGGGTCTTCTATCTCAACATTTGGTTGTTTAACCTCACTCCACGACACATGGAGTCCTATTTGTTTGGTTTGGTTAACTAGGTGCCCCCCCACGACTGATGCGACATTCAGTCGTTTAGGCGAGTTTTGGTGTTTATTAAGATAAACCAGTTTGCCAAATGAATCCGGTTGGATTCGCAAATGTCTTATACTTGAGTATCCAGGGACGATAGCAGTGACTAATCTTCTCGCTACGTTAGAGGCACCTCAAAAGGTGGGATAACTGACCCTAAGATTTAACGCGGCTGCATACACAAGGCAGGATTCGAACTCCTGACCTTGCTTAAGCGTGGATCAACCCCTACCGCTGAACCACACACTTGGGGTTAATCTTTCCATCATTTGATTGATAATAAAATGAAAGAGGGATAAAAATAAGATGTCTTCCCAATTTATCAATCTATAAAGTAAGCAATTTATCCCTCTTTCATTTTATTATCAATCAAATGATGGAAAGATTAACCCCAAGCGTGTGGTTCAGCGGTAGGGGTTGATCCACGCTTAAGCAAGGTCAGGAGTTCGAATCCTACCTTGTGTATGCAGCCGTGTTAAATCTTGGGGTCAGCTATCCCACCCTTTGAGGTGCCTCCAACATAGCGAGGAGATTAGTCACTGCTGTCGGCGGTGGATACTCTAGGAACGAACCTATAAAAAAAATGATGGAAAGATTTTTGAAATTTGTGTTCTCTTTCTTATTTTTTTCTTACTATTTCTTTTTCATTCTAAACAAAATGTAAATAATAATAATAATAACAATAATAATAATTTTTGAATTGTCATTTATTCATGACAATACTCACTTTCATTCTTACTTGATAATGAATTTTTTATTTTTGATTAATAACATTGTAATAACATATATTTATTTTAAGTTTTATTTTGTATTAATTAATGTTGTTTTTTTTAGTTGGTAATAATGTAACAAATTAATAAATTTGTTTTATAACTTAATTTATATAATTGTTTATTTTATAGGTTGATGATGTTATATATGCAGTAATCTATTAAATAATTTACATATATTTTAAAATATTTAAATTTTTACAAAAAATAAATAAATTTAATTATGTTGACCTAGTTAATCCAATGCAGCCCAACCTATTCGTGATCGAATTGGGTTTAAAAAAAGAATTGCACAAATCTAACCTAACCCAACTCATTAAATTTTGATTAGATCAGATAATTAATCCATCCAAACCCAGCTCAACCCAACCCACTTACACCCCTACTGCAAAAGGAAGTAAATAGGTACTGCAAAAAATACCCTGACGCTCAAGCTAATTTTCAGTTCTAGATAATTTTAGACAATTAATACAGTAATAAATGTTGATCACATAGCTTCTCTCTTACTTGTCAATATTTATATTAACTTTATTGGGCCTAAACTTTATTATAGTTTTATTCTTTCATCTTTATACAATTTTTGACCAAGATCAAAGACTATTTGGTGTTACCTATTAATCTCATCTTTGGTATAATATATTTTGCTAATATAACACTAGAGAATTATATGATGTATTTTTATTAATAAAAAATTATAATAAAAATAATAAAATTAAAATTTGTATACATATTATTACAATTACTCACCAAGGCCGACCAGTGGTTCTAGAGCATTACAATGGAGCAACTCCATTTGGGTGCTTTCAATGGGACCCACCTGTACACATCACTCGTTTATATTTTTTCCATACAAGTACTTACAAACACTTCATCTCTACAATGGAGCAACTATTGTGTGCTTCCAATAGGTCTCACCAAAAAGTTTATATCATTATATTTTATTATGAACTTGTTTATTAATTTATAAAATAATTAATTTTAAAAAATAACCAATTTTTCTATTTTATCATTATTTAAATAATTTTTTAGCACAATAAAAAAGTAGTAAAATTATTAATAACTACTTTTGTTAAACCATGGATTTTGGAAATTTGAATTTGTAGGTTGTTGATAATTTGGTATCAAATTAAATTATGGATTTTGGTTTGAATCCATAGAATGAAAAGAAGAAGTTGAGAATTTTTTGAGAGTTATAGAGAAAAATTTGAGATATTTAGTTGTGCAATTTTTCTTTTGAAAAATCCTTATTTATATAAAAATAAAAAAAATTAACTGTTGCATTTGCAATTGTAAAAATATTTTTTTTTTTAATATTTGTTAGTTGATTTGCACGTTGCTAGCTAAAGTAACCTTTGTTCAGGAAGCATTCCAATTCAATTACTTTTAATGACCACGGACTAAGAAACAATGTTGCTGGAAGAGTTGTTATGTGAACTACGTACTGTTATAAATGCTCTTTATGCATTCCATATTTCCATGTCAGTATAGAGTAATGTGTTAAATCCTAACTTTTAATACTTTTTCCAAATTTCAAATGCTATTTATGAGTGCCATTAAGAATTTGCAATGGAAGCAAAATCACACATTTTCTAATTAAAAGGACTTTAAGTATAACTAAGTATAATATATTAGTTTCAACCCTTTGTTTACTTTTTGATAATTAAAAAACAAATTGAATTAAGTCCTTAAACTAAAAAGAAAAATGTATTTTTTTTACATATTTTTGTAATTTAGCTTTTGAGTTAGAAGTGCATTTACAATACATAAAATGAAAAAAATAAATATAATCATCATACATGGACAAATATATCATATTATTATTCCATATCATAATCCATATACATTAAGTTTTAATCCATACTTATAGAATGTTATGCAATCTTTCTAATCATAAAATTTTTGGAATAATATAAAATTTGAACGAGTAGAAATTAGAACATAATAAATATGGATAATGACACGAAATAATAATATAATGTATTCATCCAAATATGAGAATATAATATATAAAAAATTATATATCAAAATTTACATATTGTAAGTGAAGTTCTAACTCCAAAGATTAAATTACAAATATTTTATAAAATAAAACTCAATTATAATTTTTTTTAGTTTAAAGACTTCATTAATTTTTTTTTCGAAAAAGTTTAAGTATCAAATCAAATGTATATTTCATTTAAATGATTTTATGAAGAAAGAAAGAAAAATGATCTACATGCACAAAATAGAGGGGGAGAGTTAATTTATGCCTTTAAATTTTCAAAATATTACATATTATACTTTGGTTAATAAAATTATGAATTTAATTAAAGATCATTAATAAGTATCTTGTAGTCACATTTTTAGATAAATAAATTAGGTTGTAGATACATTTGTTAAGTATGAGAGTTTATGATGAAAGGACTGTATTTATTTTAGAACTCCTTTCCTTTAATTTAAATTTCTTTACTTGTAAACTTTACGAGTGTAAATTAGTTTTTAGTTATCAATTTTGAGATATTGTGTTGATTATGTTATAGACTAAAAAAATTTTTTTTACTTACTAATTCTTAAGTTGTATTTTTTTCATGACTTTTTAGCTTGGATTTTTAGCCCTTAAGTATCAATTTTTTTTTCTTCAAAATACTATATCTTTTATTTGATTTCTCATATTTGAAAATTTATTATCCAGTAATTTAAAATATCATATATATATATATATATATATGCATGAAAAACTTCCATTAGATTTTCATTCATTTTGTGATTCTAGAAAATGGAGAGCCAAACCGAGAAATTGGTCTTTAAAGGGAATAAAATAAGACGATTGTGATATTTAGACAAACTAAAACATATATGAAAAAAATAACACAACAGACAAAATTAATAAATGGAAATCATACAAAAATATAAAAACATAATAAGAAAATTAAATTACAACTTTATGAAAAAATATATATTCATATTATTATTGTAAAATATCTATTATTTTATGATTAATTTTTGTCATACAATTTGGATGTGACCAATTTTCGTGGTATCTATACTGCCAAACATTTTTTTTATTCCAATACTCAAACTTGAAGCTTCACTTGAAAAAATGTGAAAAATAAAATTTACAAAAAAGTATATTAATTATTTTTTATTTTAAAAAGTAAGATTTTAAGTTTTTATTTATTAATATATTTCCTAGATAGCTAAATGAATAAATTATTAATTAAATAAGTATTTACTTGAAAATAGATGTTTTTTTTTATTTTACAAGTTTTTTAATAATTATACATCAAATAACAAATAAGATAATTAAAAATTATAAAATGATAAAAAAAATTAAAGTGAGGACGTACTTTTAAGGAAAAAAAATTCACATTAAATTTTACCTATTTAATTGATTTTATTCATTTGACTTTCTAATTTATGTATAATAAAATTACATTATAATCTTTTAGAATTCTATGAAATTACGTTAATATTGTAATAACTCATCATGATTCCTATACTTAATAGTTCCTACTCGTAACGAAGTAAAATATCTATCTACATAGGATTAATATATATACAATATCTAGATATATATATGCAATAATATGTGCGTAAAAATTTAAACAACAACTAAATGTATATGATACTACACAAGTATATAAATTATGTACAATAATTAAACCATATACTAACCCTAAGTTGTTGGACAATCAACTCTATCAAAAATAACTACATAAGAGTAGCCAACAAAGTATCTACACCACCATTTGATAGCATGGTCTCAAAAGGCCAATTCCTCTTATCTATTCTTGCCCTACTCTCACGTAAATATGATCATTGTTGTCCAACTACTAGAAAAAAATGTAAGGATAAGTTAGAATATGTATAAAAAATCATATAATGAGTATAAAAGTAAAAAAAAAAAAAATCTATATTAACAACAACATGAACATGTAAACCATACAACAAATCACAGTATGATCTACAACTCAACACCACAACCAATCACTTCAGCATGACATCTAACACCTTATAAGAGTAAGCAATTTAACAATGTATGACAAATCATATTTCACCACACCAATGACATCCAACCATGTAATCAGCAAAATATGAACAACAACAAATCAATATGCATATGCATTAACTAATGTGTTATCACGCGTTCACCTACAAAAATCTCTTATAACAAGGTGAGTAGTCTAAGTGATTTAATACTATCGAACTAACACTATCTTTTTACATCTGCTAGGTCAACAATCAAATTAGGATACCAATCTTAACTACATGATTTTTCAGATGTCACTAGTTAAATTAGAAGGTCTAATATTCCTGTTAGGGCATAATAACTTGGATATAAGCCTACCACAACATTAACTTGAAACACTAAGCCCCACATGAAATTAGTCCATCGACTACCCTCCAAATACTACGCCCTTTCGGTACTCTGTCAGGGACTAAGTCCCAACCTTGTATTTTACTCAATTGGTTACTTTATACTCGTATGTCTAGACCTTGCCTACATACGAATCAACAAATGATCACTTGTAATTAGTATAGCTCGACCTGACCCCTATACTATGGTCACTTATAGTCTTATGTCTCAACTTGATCTACGTACCACATCAACTAGAGTCTTGGAAGAGACTCATCCATCCACTCCAAGAGATAACATCAATGTCTTCACAATAGATATCTAACTTTTGAAAACAACATTTTCTCTAATCTTTAGTCAATCAATATGCTTAAATATTTATAGCATTCTCAACATCACATCTCAACAGTATATCAACACAACATGCCATCATACCTCAATAGTGTATCAACACAACATGCCACCACACCTCAACAATATTCATCTATATGCTAATATGCATTATCTCAAATCAATGGGTATAGATCTAACAATAGTAATCAATTTAAAACATACAAATGCACCTCAGCAGTTCAATCATATAATCATCTACATATATTATCAAACATCAATATACATAGATCTAAACCACATCTAGCAATATGCATGCAATGGATTCATCTAACCTATCCACGTTCACAATTAATTATGTAACTAACAAATTATTATAGAGCAACCTACGCCTGATACAATCCAACATTAAATGGCACATGCAAATTTCTCCACATATAATATTTTCTCCACCTAAAAACTTCTCAATTTTTTTTAACTCCTAGTATTTCTCCACATATAATAATAATTAATAAAAATTTACAGCGATATAAACATTCTTTACTTTTCCAATATTTATGGTAACTTTTATTTTTATTTTTATTTATAAAAGTCATGTTATAAAATTTTTCAAATAATTAAGAAAGATTAATATAACATTTAAAAGTTATTAATGTAAAAGTCACATCTTACGAACATATATTAGTCTGGTAAGTTTTGAAATATTTTTTAGATGATGTCCACCATAAAAAAAATATTTTTATATTTTTATAAAATTTGAGAGACTGTAACACCCTGAATTTTCTTGTTGATTATTATTTATTAATTAAAGGAGTTTTATAGAGGTTTGTATTAATTTAAAATTATTTATGAAAATTTTTATAAATTATATTTTTTAGGCTGGAACGGGCTGTTCCAAAAGTGGAACGGACCGTTCCAGATAATGAAAATAAGTTGTTTTTGAGGGACCAGAACGGGACGTTCCAAAAGTGGAACGGGCCGTTCCAAAGAAGAAAATTACTCATTTTTGTATTTCCAGAACGGGCCGTTCCCAAAGGGAAACGGGCCGTTCCAAGGTTATGAAATTGCCTAAAGACCTTAGTTGGAAACGGGCCGTTCCAACTATGGTCAATCAGTGTTAACGTGAACTTCAGAACGGGCCGTTCTGCTTTTTGAAATGGGCCGTTCTGCTTTTTGAAATGGGTCGTTCTGCTTTTTGGAACGGGCCGTTCCGATTTTGGAACGGGCCGTTCCAGTTGCTAAATTTGCCTATGTTCGAAGGAATCCGGAACGGGCCGTTCCGAATCCAATACGGGCCGTTCCGAGGACCCTAGGATGCCTATAAATAGAGACTGTGGGGTGAAAAATTATAACTGAGTGAAAAGTGAAAATTCTAGAGAGAGAGAGAGAGGGAGAGAGAGAGAGAGAGAGAGAGAGAGAGGGAGAGAGAGAGAGAGAGAGAGAGAGAGAGAGAGAGAGAGAGAGAGAAAGAAAGAAAGAAAGAGAGGGAAGGAAATAGGGAATCTAGAGGAGGAGGCCCTGCCCAAGTTTCAACTCCGCTTATCCAGGTAAGGGAGGAGTGAGAAACCTCGCTCAGGGGTGTGGGGATAATTGTTGGATAGTTTGTTTGTCGGATTGGCCCCCAATCCCTTGCCGTTGTGCTGTCTTATTTTCTATTTGCTCTACTTTATTCCTTGTTGGAAATAATAAATGATTATGTAATCACAATCTCTTGCCGTTGTTCTGTTGGATTTTCTATTTACTCTACTTTGCTCTTTGTTGAAGGTGCCGTTGTTCTGTTTGATTTTCTATTTACTCTACTTTGCTCTTTGTTGAAGGTGCCATTGTTCTGTTTGATTTTCTATTTACTCTACTTTGTTCTTTGTTGAAAGTAATAAATGAATATGAAATTAATGTTAATAATAAATAAGTTTTAATATGAAAAAGAATGCCCTTTGTGAATTCTTATGCGGACCTTATGAGGAGTATTGATGACATGACCATGTGAAATATGGACAAATGACATGAGACCTAAGAATGGACTATTGAGACAAACTATGATTATGAGATTATGACAAATGAGGACATGATGTACTAAATGAAATTCTGTAATAAGTTAAATGTTGAGTCAATGAGATTATGAATGTATGACATGCATCATATGCATATATTATTCCAGGTGTGCCGCTGAGGCCGCATACCCACGATGTAACATGCTAATTAGGTGTACCTTATGGTCACCCATGATGTAACATGCTAACAAGATGTACCTTGGGGTCACCAGTGATGATATGTGAAACTTCCTTATGGTGCCACATGCATGCATTTATGAGTCGAGTCCATGACATCATAGCATGATAAATGAATATATATGTGATATTGATTATTTATGTATGTTATTTACATGTGACTTATATTTGTTGTGTGTGTGTGGGCTATTAACCTTTATTTCTGCACCTGAAACTGAGTGAGATGTTTCTCACTCCCTTGTTATTCTTGTATATGTTTAAATTATGTTGCAGGTGATCATGATGTTGGTAATGAGGCTTAAGGGTTCAGTTGGGCATGCTCTGATAGGATGTGACATCGGACATAGCTAGGCTTATTTTGGGATATTATTGTTTTAAAAGCTTTAATTTTCTCTTCTTTTGTAATTTTGAACGTTCTTGAGAAAAGACCAAAATGTATATATTTGTTATATTATTTTTATTACATGAATTGAAAGTTATAAATTAATTCCTAACTAGGAGGCACTGCCACCTTTGCTGGAATTAATCTATATTTTCTTTTATATGATTTTCTTGAATCTTAATACTTACATGTCGACTTGTTATGATTTATGAGTTACAAATGTGAATCTTCTACCTTATGATATTTGAAACAATTGTTTTATCCATGAAAGATGTTAATTATGAAAGATTTTATTTACTTTAAAGGAAAAAGAAACAATATTTTGTTTACATTTATTATGTATTAATGTTGGGGTAGAGGGTGTCACAGAGACGATGTAAAAAATAATAATTAATAAAATTATTATAAAAGTATAAAAAATAAGAAATGGTTATATAATTTTAGAAAACTTTTGGAACCACATTTTAATTTATATTTTTAAAAGAATAATACGACATCTTTTATACTTAACAAATGTCAAACGTCGCTGATAAAAATACATTTTTTTTTCATCTTTTATTGATGAGTTAAATGTAAATGTATTTAAAAATTATAATAAGGTTTACAATGAGAGAAAAGATAAAGAGAAAAAAAAATATTGTGCACGATTCAAGATGTGCACTCATAACTTAGGTATCACAATTTAACTATTGAAACTGAATTGATTTTTGTTTTATTTAATTTATTCTAAAAATATAAAAGGGTGCACTATATGGTTCATTAGTTTGACGCAATTAACGTAGATTACACCGTATTGGAAATAACGAAATATATTAACACCCATTAGTGCATGTTTGATTTTTAACTCTAACGTGAATTTTCACGTTTGTTTGAAGCAAATTCTTTTTACTTCTACGTAAAATTGATATCTAACGTGGAGAGAATGTAAAATCATGTTTCAAAAGCTAATCTAAACATGCACTTAATTCACACACGTTGGATTCAGTGGTGCGTTACCACTAATGAGTTACCATAACAAAAAACATTATTGTCTATAATAAATAATAATTTTTTATAATTATTATTAGATTTGAAAATATTTTTTATCTCTATTAAAAATAAAATAAAAATGAGATTAAATAATAAAAATATATTAATTTAATTAATATTATAATTTATTATCAAATTTTATGATTTTAAATTTAATAAAAATATTACTATTTTAATAATTAAAATATTTAATAATTTATTAAATGCAGAAAACAAGATAATTATTAAAAGAATTCTTTTTATATATTTAGTAATTGGATTAAAGTATTATCTAATTTGTTAATAATTAGTTTAATTTAATTGTATTTTTGATCCTTCAAATTTTGTAATTGTGTAATTTAATTTCCAATATTTTAATTGAGTAATTTTAGTCCCTAAAGAATTGTAATTGTGCGATTTTAGTCTCTCCTATTAAAAATGTAATAATTTTAGTATATATATATATATATATATATATATATATATATAATATTTTAAAATTATATAATTATTTGTCTATTCAAATAAACGTATATTATAATTTTTTTTAATTTATCAAATAATATATATTTATTATTACTAAATAAATAAAATTCATATATTATTATTTTTATAATATTATTGATAAATTAATATCAATAATATTATTAGTATATTTATAACTTATTAAATATTAATATATTTTTACAAAAATATAATACATATCTTATTTAATATATTTATATTTTGTAAAAGTATATTAATATATACTAAGTTATATTTATCAAATTATTAATTTATCTATAAATATACTAAAAATATTATTGATATTAATTTATCAGTAATATTCAAAAATTAATAATATATAAATTTTATTTATTTAATAATAATAAATATATATTATTTGATAAATTAACAAAAATTATAATATACCTTAATTTAAATATGTAAATAATTGTATAATTTTAAAATATTATATATATATTAAAATTTTAAAATTATTAAATTTTTAATAAGAAAGACTAAAATCGCCCTATTATGATATTTGAGAGACTAAAATTGTTCAATTAAAAATTGAGTGATTAAAATTGCACAATTATAATTTTTTAAAAACAAATTACTTAATTAAAATCTTGAAATTAAAATTACACAATTATATTGAAGGATAAAAACACTTTGTTGAAAATTTTGAATAATTATTTCTAATGAAATTATTCTTTCCAATATATATTTTTTTGGCACAAGACTCAACCAGACCTTGCGTAAACAAATTAAGAAAATTATATGGATGATGTAAATGATAAAATATGTAACTCGTTTGTTTGATGCATGATTTTTTAATAGGCGGTACTCACAAAACAGAATGCTCCAACGAGAATACAAAACAACAACCAACAGAAAGCTTTAAAACAAAATACACACGTGTACAGTACACAGACAGGGATAGAGAGAAAGACCGCTGGGTAAAATAGATAGATTCCTTGCAATTTCGGAAACAATACTGCATAGTATATTTACATGTCTAATATTAATTTTACTTTTCAATTATTTATCCTTGCAAGTTTATAACCTATATTTTTATAATTAAAAAAAAGTTAGAAACAATTATTGAAAAGTATATTCATAATCTTAGACCAGTTTATCATTATTCATTAATTTCAAGGTATGAATTTTAGTTTTGCCAATAAAGATTTTCAACATGCATGATAAAGAAATAAAACTCTTATCCATGCTTAAGGAAGTGAGTTATATATCTGTTAATCGTGCTAAATCTGGTTGGAAATGAAAAAATGTTCTATTGCCTGTAATGGTCCTGAATTGTTACCTATAGAGAATATTCATGGTTAGAACAGAGTATAACAGACATATGGTCCAGTGCATAAATATTTAGTTTTGGTAAGGCATGGAAGGGATTTAGAATATGATAATAGTGTTGAGAAATGCCTAGTAACATGTTGTATATACTATATAGATAGACAAGACTGCCAAGTATATAAATTTTGTAATTTATGAAGAAAAAAGAAGATGTATTAAATGTGAAATAAAAAGTAATTAAGCATGATGATGTGATAGAAGAGTGGTTAATAGTATATGGAAAAGTAGTGTATTATGTAGAAAGGGGAAAATGTGTTGGGGTAAGTGAAGTTTGGGACGTCATAAGCTGGCATTACCTAGCTGGATTAGAACCCCACCTCCCACCTCCCACCTCCCACCAGAGACCCACCGGGCCTTACTAGCTCTTGTCGTCCTAATTTTCTTTATTTATCTCCCTCCTTCTTCTCTTCTTCTATCCATATTCCATACCTACCCCTTCCCCCTGAAACCCCATATTTTGACTTGAAATCTCACCATTTTTGACTTCACTCCACATTCACACCTACCTTATTGCCCTTCCAGCAGAATAAAATCCTTAATCCTCTTGTGCTGCATTGCTATTGTTATTGCTATTGCTATGACTACTACACTCTTACCCTTCTCCTTCACGGAGCTAACCTCGTACCTCCTATGCTTCATCCTCCTCCTAATTCTCCTGGAACAGATCTCGTACCTAGCCAAGAAGGGTTCAATCCCAGGGCCATCCCTGGTGGTACCCTTCCTGGGCAACGCAATCCCATTGGTCCGAAACCCCACCAGCTTCTGGGACCTGCAATCCTCCCTGGCCAAGTCCACCCCCCTAGGAATCTCTGCCAACTACATAATCGGAAACTTCATCGTGTACATCAGAGACACCGAACTCTCCCACAAAGTCTTCGCCAATGTCAGGCCCAACGCCTTCCACCTGGTGGGCCATCCCTTCGGGAAGAAGCTCTTCGGCGAACACAACCTCATCTACATGATGGGCCAGGACCACAAAAACCTCCGCCGTCGGATCGCCCCCAACTTCACCCCCAAAGCCCTCTCCACCTACACCGCACTCCAGCAGATTATAATCCTAAACCACCTCAAGTCCTGGGTCTCCCAGTCCCAGTCCCAGTCCCAGGCCCAGGCCCAGGCCCAGGCCCATAATTCCATCCCCATCCGCATTCTCGCCCGCGACATGAACCTCGAGACCTCCCAGACTGTCTTCGTGGGCCCCTACCTGGGCCTAAAAGCCCGCGAGCGCTTCGAGAGGGATTACTTTCTTTTCAACGTTGGCTTAATGAAGCTCCCGATTGACTTCCCCGGCACCGCCTTCCGAAACGCCAGGCTCGCCGTCGATCGCCTCGTCGGAACCCTAGCCACGTGCACGGAAATGAGCAAGGCAAGGATGAACAAAGGGGAAGAGCCTTCCTGCTTAATCGATTACTGGATGCAGGATACCTTGAGGGAGATCCAGGAGGCCGGAGAGGCGGCGCCACCCTTCTCCACCGACGCCGAGATCGGCGGCCACCTCTTCGACTTCCTCTTCGCGGCGCAGGACGCCTCCACGTCGTCGCTGCTGTGGGCGGTGGCGCTGCTGGACTCGCACCCGGAGGTGCTCGCCAAGGTGCGCGCGGAGGTCGACGGAATCTGGTCGCCGGAGTCGGATTCGCTGATTAGCTCGGAGATGCTCCGGGAGATGAAGTACACGCAGGCGGTGGCGCGTGAGGTGGTGAGGTTCCGGCCGCCGGCGACTCTGGTGCCGCACATCGCGGCGGAGAGGTTTGAGTTGACGGAGACGTACACGGTGCCGAAGGGAGCGATCGTGTTTCCGTCGGCGTTCGAGTCGTCGTTTCAGGGGTTCACCGAACCGGACCGGTTTGAGCCGGACCGGTTCTCGGAGGAGAGGCAAGAGGACCAAATATATAAAAGAAACTTTCTTGCGTTCGGGGCTGGGCCCCACCAGTGTGTGGGTCAAAGGTATGCGTTGAATCACCTTGTTCTCTTCATTGCGATGTTCGCCACGTTGATCGATTTCAAGAGGGACAGAACCGACGGTTGTGATGAGATCGCCTATGTGCCTACCATTTGCCCCAAAGACGATTGCAGGGTCTTTCTCTCTAAGCGCTGCGCACGGTATCCTTCCTTCCCTGCCGTCGAGGACCTTGTCAAATGACCGCAATGCCCTTCTTAGTTGTTGTTGTTCCAAGCAGGTTATCCATTTTTTATTAAATTTCATTTCTGCTTTGTGTTTAGCCGCCACAAAATTGTGTTGACTTTTTTTCTTAAATTTGTTTTTTATAATGTTGCAATTCTTGTAAGAGTTCGTGTATGTGAATGTGAGAGGTCATTGGATGGTGGATGATTGGTTGGTTATTAGCAATCAAATAAAACGATGAAACAACAAAAGGAGACACCAAATTCATTGAAATGGCCCTTTTGGGACGCTGCTATATCTTTGTATCTTCTGTAAAGATCTAAAAAAGGTAGTTTTCTTTTGGAAAAGTCATATTGTAGACTTGTGATTTGTTACTCTGGAATCTGGATGATGATATTATTGTTGTTATTATAATAGGTAATAGATGCTATGTCTGTATGCTCACGTGTTGAAAGTTGAAACCAGAATAAGAAATAGAGTGTAACTTCCTTTTGAGTGTTTGAAAGAGACTGATTAGAAAATTAATAAAGTTAGTGGTAAAAATCGTGGGGCTTGTATTATTAGTGCATCCTTTATTCACCATTAATTGAAAAGGAATGACCACATAAGGCTAAGACAGATGACAAGAGGCAGGTATTGGCCGTAGTGTTATAAACCTTAGATATTAATGGCAGAATATTTAAACAAGTGACCTAATATCAGGGGGGCATGCTACGGTTACCCCTCCCTTAGCATTGAACCAACCATTCTGTGAGCAGATTTTGACGTTTCTTGTATCTATCAAAATCTCCCAATCATGAAGCAAATCGGAAAAATTATTAGGTGGTACTGCCATTCATGGAACAAATCAAAATAATTATTAAGTAATCTCGAACTATATGGAGCTTTAATCGGTCTATTTACATCTTTACATCGTTTCTAAATATATTGAAATCCATGTAGATGTATAGGGTGCTAAAAGGCCTTGCCATCATCCTTAGAGAAGACAGTCCTAAGATAGTTTCAACTTCAAGCCCTCCTTCCAAATCAGTATAAAATTAGGAAAAGTGAAGCAAAAATTCCAACAAAAGCATAGTGAAGAACTGAGGGAGTATGTTGAAAAATTCAACCAAGACGACCTATAAGTATATAAGGGCTAATGTGATGTGACCATGGGTGAAACTACACCTCATCAAAGACCGTTGAATGTTATTGAATGTTCACAAATTATGACCGTTGGAATTGAAAGTCCTGAACACGTTGGCACTTGACAACTGTTGGAATTGAAAGTCACTGAACATTAAAAACAATAACGTTAAAATCTGAACATTAAAAGAAATATGTTACCATATATTAGTGTTTTAAAAGTTGACCCGAACTAATAACTAAGCTGGTTCATTCGAGTATCTTGTTAGGTTGGATATGTCATCAACTTGGTACATCTCACTTTAACTCGATCGAAATATGTACATAATAGAAAATATTTATATAATTATTATATATATAGATACACATTTAAATTTTAAAAAACAAGTTTTATAAACTTTTATTTCTTGTAAAACCTACATTTAGTAATAAAATTTTGTCACATTACATAAGAAATTTATTTATATATTTGAATATATAGTACATTAATAACATCAAATGAAACTTTAATATTTATTGTAAAAAAAAATTTACACTCAAACTTCTTAAAAATGTTTTAAGTTTAACTATTATGAATAAAAAAAATATTGTTAAGAGATGAAATTCATTAAAAATACTCAATCATATTTCTTGATAAATATTAGTCAAAGAGAAAGTCGATAGATATTTCATAGTAAAAATAATTATTTTATAATTTTCTTTCAATTATATTTTCTTATTTCTTGCTCTCTATATATTTCTGCGAATTCAGATAAAAGGCTTGTTCGCACACTTATTTATCATGTAAAAAGTTTAAAATAATATTAATTTATTATATTTTCAATTATGTTTTTATTTTTACGTAATCCTTAAATATTTTACATGCTTATCATGGTCAGAGAAAAATTTCAATCGATATACGAATGTAATTTTTTAATATATGAAGATGTGAATTATATTTCTTCATTAATAATCCCTTCAATTTGAAATATAAGGAAAAAATTGTATTTATTGATCTTAAATATTAGTAAATTTTAACTAATCTCACTTTATTTAATGTTGCCATCTCCAAAATAGTGTTTTCTTCAGTTAATTGGGATTATATTTTTAATATATATTTTTTAATTTTTTATATGATAGTTTCAAAAATTATATTATTTTTTATACGAGATTAACAAACTCCATTTTAACAATATTTATTGAAAAAAGTAGAAAAAATTATTGAAAAGGTAAAAAAGTTAAAAATAAATTATTAAAATTTGAACTCACATAAAAATCATTCTTTTTAATTACCACTTTTAGGTTAATGTTAAAGAACCATAAATAATGAATAATTAAAAGTATATTATTTTACATTATTAATTAATTTTTTTAACTAATTAATTATTTTATTTTAATTAAATTTTTAAAAAATTTAATAAATTATTCTTTTTTGAAAAACGTTTATAAATGTGATTTTAAATACTCCATTTGTTTCATAGCAATTGCATTTTAAAATTTCTGCAAATTGACTAAGACTAATAATAATTGTATAACTTTTTGATACAATTTTACTAAAACAACTTATCATTTTAATAATAGATTTGTTTTAATTATATTAGTTGAATAATTTGTGAAGAGACAATTTAGAAAAAAATAACAGTTAAAATATATTTTTTAGTTTTTATAATTTATTCCTTATATAGTTTAAGATAACTTTTGTAATCCTAATATTTGTAGCTTTTTAATTCTTTTAATTTACTCTTTTTGTTATTTTTTAACATATATTTTATAATGACATGGGAGAGATTTTTCATTTTGTAAAAATAAAAATAAAAATGTTCAAACAATGGACGTTACTTACGAAAATACAAAATAAGTATGAAGTGTTAATATGCTTAATTTAAAGTAATTCAAGTAAAATAAATTCAGTATCAAATATATAAAATTAAATTAATACTTTTGTCTTGTCAACACAAAAAAGACTATGTTACAAAAAAAAAAATAATGACATGGATTAGAAATATTAAAAAATTACAAGTATGAGATGTATAAACTAAAAAGAATTAAATATATATATATATATATATATATATATATATATATAAATTAAAAATGTCTATTTTATATTGAAAAGTAAAAGATTAATTCATTTTAAAATATTTTTTAAATACTAAAACCGTTGTGATTATGAGATAAAAAAAAAAGTTAGAATCACAGCATATAATTTATAAAAAAATATATAAATTTACATTTATTTTTTCTTTTAACTCATACATTTATGGGGATTGCTCCTGTGCCCTCTTATTTGAAGGGGTTTTGGTGCCCCTCAGTACAAAAGTTGGGTTTTTAGGGGCAATAAAGTAAATTGATAGCCTTCGGTCAATTTATCAATTTACCTTATTGTCCCTAAAAACCCAACTTTTGTACTGAGGGGCACCAAAACCCCTTCAAATAAGAGGGCACCGGAGCAATAGGCTACATTTATGTATTTCTCTTTCTTTGATCTACTTGCATGCAGGGTAAGTTTATCGTAAACAGTAATAGCAGTGAAAGTTGGTGAGTGGTTGCGTTTGCTAAGTAGATTGTAACATGCAACGAGGATGTATGGATGTATGGTGAAAGCTGTTTTGGTATAAAATAGAAATTGTTTGTGACAGATGAGACAGGAAAGTGAAAATGTGGGTGGTGTGTGTGGTGTCCCATGCACATGTTGCACTGTTACGTTATGTTATGTTATGTTACTCTCTTGGAATTCGGATTCATTCATCCTTCTGCTGTCTCGTGTCTTCCCACTCCATTCTCACATTTTTACATCCTAGTTGGTTGATAGTAGTGAAAATAATAAAAAAATAAAGTAAAAAAATAAGTGAATTAAAATAAAATAAAAATTTAATTGTTTAATTTAAGAGAAATAGGTAATAAATAAGTGAAAAATAATATTATACATATTTAATAAGGTGAAAAAAAGGTAAAAATATTTTATTTAAAAATAAAAATAGAGTAAAAATAAGTAAACAAGAAAGAAATAGAAAATAAAAATAAAAAATAAAAAAAAGATATATGAAATAAATAAATAAAAATTAAGAATGGAATACAAAATACAAAATATTTTAATTTTTAATAAATATTTTTTATTTTAATCAATTAAATTAAAAAAAATAATCAACCATAATGATATTACAATTGATTAAATGCCTTCTTTTAATCAGATGTGAGGCTCATAAAAAAAATAAAGGAAAAATATAAAATGACTATTTATTTAAATAAATATGTGACTTATTTAAATGAATTTTTTGTTGAAAAAATTATTGTCATTTCTTGTTAAGCATAGAAATAAAAAGATATGGACTTATAATTTCAAAAAGAGTTTATAAAGCTTTATTTAAAATAGAAACTTTATAAACTTTTTTTTTTCTAGAATCAAATTGAATTATTGTTCAGAGAAATTATCTTTTATCATCATTAAAGTTTTTACGAAATTTTTAAACTTTCAAATTTTTTAACACTTATCAATAATTTACTTAATAATATAAAATGATTATGAGTAATATAATATTATCATAACTTATTATATATAAATTTTTAAAAATTTTATCTTATTTAAAAACTCATTTTATAATGAGAACTTTTAAACAAAAAAAAATCACCTCTACATAATACATAATATAACAACTTCAAGAAAAAAATACCTTAAAATTAATTATATTTAAATCAATAAATATATAAAATTAAATTTAATATAATATTTTCACTATAAAAAACATCAATAAGTAAATTTAATATAATAATATTTGATAAATTTTTTAATCAAATTTAAATATAAAAATAAAAAATAAAAAATATTAATTTTAAATTTGACAGAATAAAAACAAATTTATTCTAAATTTAAGAAATTAAAAATATATTAAAATCGTAAAAAAATTAATTCTAACTAATTCTATCATGATATGGATTATGTTTTGTACACAGTGATTAAATCTAATTTGTCTTGCTTGGTGCAAATGTTATTTAATAAAAATAATATAAAATTATTATTGTAGAAGATCATTTGTTATTCTCTTCTAATTATTTATTCATCCTTATTTAAAAATTTAAAATGTGGTAGGAGTCTGACATCCTCATCCACAGCCCGCAGATAAGGAGTCAAAGAAGATGAAAAAAGAAAGGCTATGAATATGATATGATGAGACATAACATACTCACTTATCGACACTGACATTCTGACAAATCTATCTCAACTTTCTGGAAAAACCTTCTTCAGTTTCAACAACAACAAAAAAATAAAAACCCTTCCTTGGGGTTTTTGACATCTTTGTCGGGATGAAAAAGAATAGTCTCGTTATATACTTTATCTTATTTTTTGGAGTTGAATCACCGTTATATAATTTATATTTTAAATATTTATAATAATATTATACTTTTAAAGATTAAGTTAATTTAATTCTATTAAAATAATTATTATTTTTAATTTTAAAACACAAATTTTAATTTTTTTTATAAATTTAAGATATTGATTAAATTTACTTATATAAAAATTAGAAAATCAAATTGATGTTCAGAAGAAAAAAAATATAAGCATAAAAAATCATGTAAAAATAATTAAATTTCATGAGCAGTTATAAAAGAATATGATATTATTGTTTGTTGAACTCATTTTCACATATTTTTATCATGTTTATGATTTTCTTGAATTAGAATATTAATTAAATTTATAAACTTTTATATAAGTGAATTTAATAAAATAAATTTTATATTAAATTTATTAAAAAAAATTAAAATTATGTTCTAAAATTGAAAATCATCATATTTTAATAGAACTAAATTAACTCAAATTAAAAAAAATAAAAAGATAAAATAAAAAGATAAAAAATAAAATAAATCTTAAGAAATTAAGATAAACGAAATATTCTGCACACAAATAAACAAAGACATTAATTTATTGTGTGAAGGTTGTGTTGTGGACTATAGGTGCCTGGTGCCTGTAGTTTTCTTGATGAAATTAACTTTATAATTACCCAATTGAAACTTTTGACAGGCTTTGAGAAAGGTGTTTATAGGTTAGTTTTTTTTTTATTTAAAATTTTTATTTTATCATTATATTGTTTTAGTTCATATTTAATTAAATTAGTTTCTTTTTTGAGTTTTGATGTTTTTTTATCAATTAAAATCAAATCAATATGATTACCCTGAGTTATTTTGATTCAAGCCATAATAGAAAAATCACTATTGTTTTTTAACTGTCTATTTTATATAAATATTTAATTTTATATTAATGTAAGATGAAAATATATTTTTGTTAGTTAATATTTTTATTATTAGATAATATTTATGTAACATTAAATGTTTTTCTTATTTGACATTTAGTAAGAGACCAACAGTTTATTGAATGATAAAAGAATCACTACGTTAATCTCTGTATTATAATGGATAATATCTTTATATATTAACATTTATAATGAATAATTCAAATATTATATGATTATTTGTGGTTTTTAATTTTATTTAAAAATCATGAATAACTAGCAGTGCACATAGACAATGTATAAAAATTCTACAGTCATTTAATTACAATTTTCATGTGTAAGTTTGTTACTTATTAAAATGTGTACAATAAAAAGAATGTTTAGCATTTTGATTACTGATATAAATAATTATTTTTGCGGGTTGTTTAGCATTTTTCTGTGTATATATAGGGGAAAGAATGTTGAAGGCAAAACAAAAAAACTATCCATGAGTTAAACAATTTTTTTGATAGGAAGTTTCTTCGGAGTGAGAATTAAGTAAACTGTTTAAAATTGAAATGGCATATAATTCAATTTAAATAGATAAAGTGAGTTGGTTACTATTGAAAATGTTAAAAATCCAAAGCAGGTGATATCGGTGAATAAAGATGAATTTTGGTAAAGGAACCAATAATACTGCAGGAATGGGTTACAAAAGACGAGTATTTAAATTTTTTTTAACCAACTGATAGATGAGTACTACATATTATTATATATTCCCTTTCATTGTGAATATAAATAATAAAATAAATATTTCATACTAACTAAAAAAATTAGTTAATATCATTTAATTGCATTAATTCCATTTAAAAATAACTTAATTTCTTAAGTTATCTTTTCTTAAAAG
Organism: Cajanus cajan; assembly: GCF_000230855.2. Lineage (NCBI taxonomy): Eukaryota > Viridiplantae > Streptophyta > Magnoliopsida > Fabales > Fabaceae > Cajanus > Cajanus cajan. Next base: position 84,290,390 of record NC_138517.1, read on the forward strand.
TTGAATAGTTAAAATTTACTTATATTTGAGATAAGAAACATGACTTGCATTTGCATATATATATATATATATTCAGAATCGAAGGATGTATCTATGTACACATCCATTGATAATCAAGTAAAGAAAAATCATTTAAAATTATCGACATGTATGTATTCTTTTAGCTATCCTAATTCAACTTGTTAAGAATTTTACTTCTGAACGCTAAAATTGCTACTCAGACAGATGGATTTGAGGACTACTTTGTTGAAATGCGAGGATGAAAATAAGTGCTATAATACACTGTTTAAACCATATTTATTGTCATTAGTGTAGCAAGAAAGGGCATTCATATGTGTTGAATGTTGCCCTTGAAGTTACGTCTATCTATCCGATATTCATGCTTCCATGAAAAATGATACATTTAATGAACAGTCAAGTCCAACCGAAACTAGCATGGACGAAACGAAGACAGCTTTGATGGTGAATACTGGATGTAGAAGATAATGAGGAAAACTATCGTCAAGTTAGAATAATAAATTCGACATGTAACGCAAAATGTGTTGGGAAGTTGTAATTTGAAAACCCGGGAGCTCGGTCAAGAATACCATGCAGAGAAAAAGAAAACTAAACAAGGACACCCAAATACAAGACCTACACGTTTTGATGGATGCAAATCTAAGGAATTGGGACCTTTTATGCTCATGGTTAGGGATTTGACATTTGAGTAAAGTTACGGCTGTAACAGTGGAGATAGGTGTCAACGTGGTAGGAATATTGTTTATGCAAATGCAATAGTCTCCGCATTTGTACGGAACACTTGCGATAACAACAAATTGTTAAAATGGTGTGAGGTATGCATTTTGAAACCAGAGTAATGAATTGCAATTTTCTGACTTTTCTTTATATCCCATTCTGCTAAAGGAGGTCACGGTCCTCGAAACTGTTCAATTGCGTCACTTGTTTACCAATCCATACCAAAATGTTATGCTGAAACAAGACCCACATACCCGCCAAGTAAAGCCAAAACAGATGATATAAGATAAGCACCTAATACAATATTTGGTTCTCTGAACCCACGTAACTGGAGGCGATAATGAAAGGGAGGAATTCTCAAAAGACGCCACCACGCTCCCTGGAAGCCCTTAGTTAACTTGAAGTAGAAAACCTGATACAGAGAAAAGAAAGCAATAAGCTATTAAAATAAGAACTTCTACTTGTAATATTAACTTGTGATAACAGCTTGTAGTTTCTAATTCTAGCCACAAACGAGGGTACACCCAGCTAGTCAGTAGAAGCATAGACATGAATACGTACAATTTGAGGATATGTCGGATACGACTTAATCAAGAGATTTGACACTTTTAAAGTGAACAATATATTTTAGAAAATAATGTATAATAGACCTAATTACAAACTATTTTAGATTAAGGACCTAATAAAAAAATTACCAAAAAGTACAAAAACGAAATGATATTTTAAATCTATATAAAAAATGGTTGTCACTACATCTAATGTATTGTTGGCTTTAGCACTAGTAGGTCCTCACACTCATGGTGTTATCTTGAAAAGATGTCTTAATGGATTAAAAAGAAGAGAGTGTTTATAAAATACCTTTATCTTAACTCTAAGTGATGTGTAGCTTTTTGACAAATTGGAACAATAGAGAAATATAAGAAAGCAACACATGGCATGCTAGAATATGTAAAACACAATGGTAACCAACTAATGAATGATCTAGATTCTATACATTCACTAACAACCGAAAATAATTGAATGTTTTCTCACGAGAAAATAAATGCATTCCAGAAGTGCTAGGTAAAGAGACTCAAGCCAAAAGAATGTCAATGTAGCAACCTTCTTTCAGTTAGACAACCACGAATTAGAAACACGATAAAAGCTAAGGATTAACTGTGACTTAAAAGTGAAAATGGAATAAGGACATCAGTCTGCCAAAAAAATAGTGAAGAAACAACGACATGGTGCAATGATATATTGAGCTATGACCCATGACAATCTTCGAAACAAAGATTTGCTTGACACTCCAAAGCTCACCCCCTTACAAAAGGTGGTATCTGAAATGAGTTAGACCATATGCAAAATACAATACACGGAATATATATGAGAAATGTTATAATAATACTGGTGTAACTTTTGTACTAAGTATTATACCGCTTAATAACTTTATATTAAATGTGAATTTTGTAAATCTAACCGTTAGATTGAAAGTTTTTTACTCTTAGATCATATATACAAAATTTTATATTAATCCAAGATAATTTGATACTTTATTCTTATAAAACAAAATTGACGTAATATATACATTTCAAAATATACTAAAATTTGAAAATTTTAATTACCTTCAAGTTGTTATTCAATTTTAACAAAATTTAATATAAACACAAAGTAATATGATCTTTCAATCTAACAGTTGGATTTACAAAATTCACATTTAATATAAAGTTATTAAGCGGTATAATACTTAGTAAAAGTTATACCGGTAGTATTAATATAACCTTCCTCTCTCTCTCTCTCTCTCTCTCTCTCTATATATATATATATATATATATATATATATATATATATATATATATATTGAACTTCTATAGCTAACATATAAAAACGACCAAAATAGAAAATTTTGAACTTAGTAACAGCCCTCAGCACCCTATCACTTATAAATTTGTTACTTCTTCCTTCTCACACCCTTTTTACCAATAACCGATGTAAATTAGAGACAGACAACAATAAGTAAATTTGAACTCAATGTGGTATTGTAATATTGAAATAGCCATTGCCTCTCCATCTTAATTGTGGGAATCTCAGAGCAGGGTAAGCGTCACATGCACTTGAAATGTGAATGGGCATAAAGTTCATTTGGAAACAAATAACATAAATGCCTTTGAGCATATTAATGAGCATGTTTTAATCATATAAAAGAAAAAGCAAATTTCAAACTAATGTATGGAAGCATTAGAAGCATGGGACAGACCTGAACAATAACTGACAACGACTCAACAATGAAAACTCCAGAAGAAATGAGCAGTGGGAAGAACATTCCAGTACATGCAGCCATTGCAGCTAATGCACCACCAAGTGCCAAAGATCCTATATTACCCATAAATATAGACGCTTTGTATCTGTTGTGTAGAAGAAAACCAACACAAGATCCAGCCATTGAAGCTCCAAATATAGCAAGATCTGGTTTGGCATATCCATAAATAACAAGCACATCAAAACCAAAATGTAACTAGAACCAGGTGGTAATGGGAGATAATGATCAAGATTGCATTAGAACAGAAGAATAAAAAGAAGGCATTTTTAACAGAGCATGGAAGTCATTAATGTCATTTTAGAAAGCTTAAGATATAGTATAGTGATCCTACACATAAAATAATGTGAATTAAGGATATGGATAGTGTTTTTAAACAACTGCAATCTTATGGTAGACATTTTTTTAACCAAGTTTTACTTTCAACAATTTAACATAAAACTATATTATTTTAAGGGATCAGATTTGCACAGTTTACAGAAAGAACTGCAGGGAATCCTGATCCTTGAATTAAGTTCTCATGAAGACTAACTTTATCAAGTCATATATTCTTACTGCATCAGCTATGTTCAAATGCAAGGCTGCAAGGCAACAGTTAGATAGCCAAAATTATATTGTTTATAGCCTATGTTCATCATTGTCATCCGGGGAATGGAAGAGAGTCGTGTTACATCCTCAGCAAGTAAAACTTGCCGATACACCAAACATGGACTTACAGGGGTAGATGGAAAGATGCCAAAAAAAGAAAGAGACACATGGTTTTGTTTAACTTAAACATGTCACACACAAGATACAAGTGGGATGGATAAAATGGAGAAAGAGGTCAAAGGATTATTTGAGATCGCAAAGTACCTACCAAACTCAAAGCTAAGTTTTCTGACATTGTTATATGCCTGACTATACTCTGATACTAAAGAGACAAGAAAAAAATATGATAAGAGCAGCAGAAAAGAGAATGTTAAAATGAATGTGTGACACAAAAGGATAGGACACAAAATGATTGTATATGAGGGGATATTGATGTAGCATGAATTAAGAAAAAAGTGACAAACAAACAATTAAGGCAGTTTGGACACATACAAAGGTCACTAAGAGCACCAGAAGTCCAAAGGAGAGTAGATTGCATGGTTTTTAGTCCTACAAAAAGGGAACGAGATCCAAAAGGACATTGGAGAAAGTTATTAAGAGGGATATCATGATAAATAATATTTCTGAAGATTTGGTCCTTAACTTAGCCAAATGATGTCATGTGAATATGTGATCCATATAGACAACCTCACCTAGTGGGATAAGGCATTTTTTATTAGTTTTTGTAATTTATCTATCTATATATATTACTTTTAATTCCTTTTATTGATTACAGATTGAATTTGAACATGGAACTGGAAAGATTTTAAAAGGAATATCTGGCTTAAAGATATTCTCAAAGTCTACAGTTGATTTAAAAACTTGCTACTAACCAGAACATATTGGAAGAACAGCTATTGACATTCCAGTTAACGCCAATGCAGCGGTACCTCCAGCTAGTCCATCAAGAGCATCTGCTAATTTAACACCACTTCCCAAGGAAACAAAACAAAATGAAGTCAACAGTTGGTAATATCGTCCCAAATACACAAGGCCCAGTGGTAGAGGAATCAGCATCTTCCTGCATGTAAGTAAAAGGAAATGAGATGAAGGAAACATGTGCAATTTGTCACCAGGTCAATTAAACAGATACCCTAACAGATAAATGAACAAACAAAAAGCCTCACTTATGAGCATTGTCATCTACAATTTACAGTTTACAGGATTGCACACAAAATATGTTCTTACACGACTTCCAATTTTTTAGTTTTCCAAGAGTGTTTTAGAGACAATTTTCTAATAGTTTAATGTCAAGCACAGATGGGCCTGTGTAAAATTGAGGGTGCCCCCATAAAGTTAAATTCTCTCCCTCGTCTCCCTCTACTAAAAATTAATAGCAAACAACCTCTAGTAAAAAAAAAGTTGTTTTTGTTCTGATGAGAAGTACCATTTTCAGAACAACCAATGGATGACTCATAGTCCAACAAAAAATAGAAAACTTAACAATCACAAAGAACCTGTGAAGCTGTGTGTAAAGCCACTTTTGTGGCAAAACAAGTCAAAAATAGGAAGACACAGGCTGTAAATTTTCAAGCATAGCTGGCTGGGAAGTAAAAAATTCCTACCATGCATTTAATAACCATGCTCCACCCTTTGGCTATAAAATGCAGCTCCTATGCTTCATTTTAACCATCCCAAAAATTGTAGCTCTTCATTCAAGAGAGTTGTAATTGTTCTCTCATTGTATTTAAAGAGAGAGGTTGTAATTTCTCTTTTACTTGGTGAAAATATTTCTCTAGTCTTGCTTGTGGTTTTTCCCTTATCAATTGAGGGTTTTCCACTAAAAATATTGTCTGTCAATTCCTATCTTCTCATATCTAATTTTAGCTTAGAGTTATTACATTGTTACTCCGATACATAACAACACCAACATGATTAAAAAAAATTTCTCTTCTCCCTTTTGGGTAGCATTGCTAAGCACATGTCGTATCTTAAGCTGTATCATGACAAAAGGTGTAAAAGTACAATTGCTGCATTTGATTTCAACTCTCCTTTTAATAATTTGATCAAGTTCGAAACTTGGGTAAATAAAAAATAAAAATGAAACTTGAATGTCTGAATTAAGTCACTATATTACCTTCACATTAAACTACAGTCTCAACTTGAGAGTCAATAGAGTTTGAAGAGAATGGAGAAAAATTAGTTTCACAGATAAAATCCATGTTTGACATTCATCAATTGCATTAGTAAGATGAAATGAACATTGTATACTAAATACAAAATTTTATATCACTAGTGAAAATCCTTTCATTTCATTCATCCAACCAAACATTTCAAACAGAAAAGGTTAAAAACTATTGACTGTATTTTTACTATAAGGCTAAAGAAAATCTTCATATTATTTTTTAGTCATTGGTTTAACTTGCACAAAAAGGTTAAAAAGTCATGCTTGTAACTGTCTGTGAAATGCATTCTATGAGAACAGATATGTGAGTTACCATCAGAAAAATGCTGATCAGAGGAGTTACAAGAAAGTATACATGCCATAGGGTGAAGCTATACTGGCGATGTCCAACCAAAATGAAAACCATGTTCCAACAGCTACCTGTGTGGTATTAAAAATGAAGATTTAATAAAAAGATAGCATAGCTGTATGCATTGGTCAAAACATAAACCCTATTTTAGTCCTAATTTTTCATTTTCAACTTAAATACTACTGAGCAGCCAAATTTGGATTCTTTTTGGGGTGGGGGTTAAATCAACAAATCAATAAGCATTTTAGAACTCCAAAAAAATTGCTCCTAATTAAAAAAATAAACCATTCACCTCCAAAAGGACTTCTGTCAATGTAGGCAAACCTCTCCAATGTTTTCTGGTGAGTATTAATATATCACTTAGTAAACCAACTGCAGCAAATGCGATAGTTACACCAGCTGCCCCAGACATTTCTAAAGATGTGGAACTGGCAAAGACATGAGCAACAATTACACCAATAGGTATAAAAAGCAAACCACCCAGTGTGGGTGTCCTCTTTTTCATGTGATGCCTTCCAGGCACTTGTTGCCTGATTACATGGATACTTTTAAAATGACAAAAAATTGGGACACCGACATAGCCAGCAAAAGAAACCAAAATGGCCGATATGAGAAATGGGCGCGTCAAATAAAAAGGTGATAAGGGAAGTCTAACAATTCTCCATGCGCACCAATCCACATACAAAAGCAGTAATGTCAAGACGATTATAAGCCCCATAGTGATGAAAAAACCAAGTTTGGTCCTGCAAACATATTAAAACCAGAACTGGGTTACCATAGCATCACACAAGTGGAAGGATAATTTGTAAGGATTGAAGTAAAAGTTGACGGGCAAGGCTATCAAGCATTAAGTTATCAACTATACTAAAATGCATTTCCAGCTTTCACTAAAAACTTAAATAAAATATTATGTTCATTAAGGTTATACCTTAGAATTTTGATTTCTATCAAACTTTGAATCATTATTTTCATCATGCCTTTTTGTAAAACTCACATAAATATTATTATGATGATGACAACAACGATGATAAACATAAAAGTATAATAAGATCACACCTTATGAAGCACAACATAAAAGTATAATTAGATCACACCTTATGAAGCACAGACATTAGACACCAATAATGTCCAAAATATAAGACACCGCATGTGCTGTGTGTGTGTATAATTAAACATGAACATCATTTGTAAAAGGTCTAAATAGAAAATCAAGATTTATGTATTCATTGTCATCTCAAAAGAACTTGTCGAGTATTCTATTTTGCCTATGATAATGAATCTCAAGAAAAACACTAAGAGACAACATTATACAATTTGAATTTGAACACATTGTTTCTTTACAAAATAGATTCTAAAACAAGATGATGAATTATTGAACTGTCTTTCACCTTCAATCCATCCATCTACTACCAAAAACAATTCTTTCATGAGCTTGTGTACACAAGAAGCTTTTCTGAGTTTTTCTGCCTCTTTGAAACTATTTAAAAAGAATTAAAATTTTGGTACCATCCACGTCCTTCTGAAAAGAAGTATTAGGTGTCAGAGTAGTATCCAAGCAGGGTTCTCAAATGTGTCGGAGCCAAAATAAAATATTCCAACAGTTGAATGGAGTGTCCAACACATGTAATCACACAATGTATGAGTGTCAATGCAGTGTCAGCGCTACAGTTCATGCCAAATTTCTAGAAACCACATTATGCTAGAGAACAATAGTTTCAAGATATGAAATATTCATATTGACAAATAGGGGGTATCCAAAACAACCATTTCCATAACTTTCTACATACTTGCCTAGGTTTCTTGCGTTCCCTCCCAAGGGTTGCAAACCGATGAGCAGTCACTGTTAGAGCATCATTAGTTGATGCAGAAACAGAAGGCAAATCAATATCCACTGGAGTAAGAAAAGCTTCACCATCACTATCTTCCCCGTCACTAGAAGATAGCACATATGCAGAAGGACTCTCATCAGCAATCCAATCATCAAGCATTGGTATGTCAAATGAATCCTGTAAAGATAAATGCCATGACACTGAACCAACCTTGATAAATCACAATTCATGGCAAAAATGATTTGCTAGAGCCTTATAGTAAACTCATAAAGTTAAATTCCATATATAAACCCTTGCAGCATCTGAATGTGAAAAAATGCACATCATCATATCAACTCCACAACTATCATTAGTCGAAGAGTCCAGAGCAATTGTTTGTCAAAACCCTAAACTTTTACACAGTGTGACTAATCCAAAGCACTTGTTTGTCGAAAGACAAAACTCATATGCAGTTGACGTTATTATTGTCAAATCAGAATCAGAATTTCACCTTTTATTTCAGATAATAATGATTTGCATTTAGCACCTAAGCTCAAAATTCTCAACGTAGTTAAAATAATATGTTAGCATTTATCATTCATACAATTGTTTCTCTAAAACTAATCATCTCTCAAACTCAAAATTAGAGACTAAGGGATTACGGTTTCAGACTTTCAGAACACCAAGCAGCTCCACCGAGTAGTAGTTAGAATCGTAAGAGTGAAGCCACAGTAAAACTATAGAAAATAAAATAAAGTTGAATTTCAGAGAAGCAAGAAGGAACCTCGTCGAAGGCTCTAGTAGGAAGAAGATTACGAAGAGCGAGGCATTTATACTGCTGAAAAATCAACGAGTGTAACTGCAGAATTGAACAATAAACGAAATCACATGCAGGATAAACCTAATAATGATAACATCATAAAGTATTGTATAAAGGCAGAGATCAGCGGGAAAGTACCTCGAGATTGGCGCAAGCGAAGCGCGAACGGGGAGAATAGGAGAGCGAAGTGGTTGGAGGGAGAGAGAGGCGTTTGCGAGGGAGAGGGAGAGGGAGAGGGAGAGAGCGATGGCGGTGGTTGAGGATGCGAGAGTGAGAAGGCATGGATGCGAGAGAGTTGAAGAGGAGATAGATCTGAGAAAGAAGGAAATGGCGATGGAATGGACGCGAGTATATTCCATTCCGTGGAAGGGAAATGAGCGTTTTATATATACAGGGAGGGAAAGTGTCAAATGGCGCTACTTCGAAATCATCGCGTCGCCGAAACCGTTTCTTCGGTGGGCTCACTTCGCTTTACCAATCGCCACGTGGAAACGTGCTTCTGATGCATGCCTGCGTTTGGCACAGGGAGGGGGTGTCTTTCTCTCGAGTTAGGCTTTTCTTGGTCATTTATGTTCAAATCTGCTTCTAATTCTGTTTCTAACGCATATTCCGTCACGGAGAAGATATTTTGCATTTTTGTATTGGGTAAGCTAGCAAGAAGACTTCACTGTGAGCTTAAAATTAATTTGCTTATTTATTTGTAGGCCAATTTTGGTTCAGCCTCCATGTTTATATATGAGTATTATTATTAATTTATTTTCTTACGAGTTGACATAAGTATACTTATGTAACAAATTTTCCGCATCATATTTCTTGTTAAAAAGACAATGGTATTTTATTATAATTATTGGGGCTAAAATCCCACAATCTTTTTAAAAATATATAGACTAAAATCTAACAATATAGACCAAAAGTACATTAAACTAATTAATTTATAATGTTAAACATAAGTACAACGTGGTTGAGCTAACTCTTGCTTTCCGTTCCTATTATCGGCTTTTGGAAATCTCAAGGGCTCCTTTCAATTTCATGATCTATTTATTGATTGATTAAGTTGAGCAAATTTGACTTTCACACATATAAATACGGATAAAGCATAAAATACTTTATCCAGTTGCATTAATATTCAAATGAAGATTAGACACCGGAAATCACGAGTTTTTGTTCTCTGTCGAATAAAACAGCTGTGTATCTTCAAGGGAAAAAAGGAAAAAGACCTATTAAAAGAAAGAAAAACTTCTAATTTATGATTGAATTTTCAAAATTTGGAAAATAAGATAGGGCTCCACTACACGCCCAAATCACCCAAAGAGGAACATCAAGAGCCCCACTTAGCTGGCCCAACTCAATAGTTTTATCTCTCTAAAGCCTGATTTTGATACTTAGTGGGCCGAGAGATTGGCTATTTCGCAATGCTGACTGGATTCTCTGAATTGGATATGAGAAAATCTCTCTAGTTAAATATATTAGAGAAATTCTACGCACCTTTATAAATTTAAAGGATTTTCGGAATTATTTATTTTTTATATATACAATACGTGAATGTTTGATTTTCAATAAATTTATCCTTTTCATTTAAATATATATATATATATATATATATATATATTACTTTTTAATATATACACGAAATCTTTAGATCAGTAAAAATATTTTTAATAATTTTATAAACTATAATGAATTGTGATTCTTCACATTTGTGTTATTAATATTTTCTAAGGATTATTTATATTTATAAGTTTCAGAATAAACTCAAGAGATCATGAAAATCAATTTAAATAGAAAATTCACTATCTACTTTAGAGAACAGAATCTTATTATATTTTGCTTGATGTTATTTTGATTTACAAAATAAGTTTAATATTAGTCTATATTTGGTGAAATGGAAGAGTAAATTGACTTAAATTATCCATTTGTCAAGAACACATTACTTTGAAGAAGAAAAAAAGTAAAAGTAAAAAATAAAATAAAATTCACACGTTACTTTATTTTTATTAATTTAAACAATTAAGCTTATAAAAATATTTATAAAAACATCTAGTTTATATGGTACCCGTAATAACTCCCAAAATATTATTGTCCTTCCGCATGTTCTCTCTTCCATTTTTCCCCCTCTAACCCTTAATTATCATAAACAACCCTTTTCTATATTGGAAACTGCAAATAAAATATAGAGAACCGAAAGTGTTCTCTTGTTATAAAAATCATCGATTATATATATATATATATATGCATTACAACTACATATTCCTATTTTAATTTCTTAATCCAATACACCCCCTTATTTTCCGATGTAATTTTTGTAAACAAATAACTTTTACTCTTTTACCCAATACCACTTTCAAAGTTTCAAGATCAGCGACCCATGTAATTTTTGTAAACAAATAACTTTTACTCTTTTACCCAATACCACTTTCAAAGTTTCAAGACCCGGTGAGCATTATGATGTCAAGCTAGAAAATTTCAAATAGTATCAAACAGCTTTCTTTCATCCCCATTAACAATAGGATTTTGTTACATATTCCTCGTGAGGTGAGGATTACCACAGCAAAAGCAGTTCTATCTTTCCCAACCTAATGACCTTATAATGGGTATGTACTTCACCAATACTTGCTTTCACCGACAGAGATACAAAATTTAACAGTCCAACAAACCCTTCATTGTTGACTCGAGCGAATACGCATAGGAAGCCAAGTTAAAACTAGTGCATCACTAAAACATTGGAGAAGATACTGCTGCTAAAACACAATCCGTCGTGTGTGGAGTCAAATCTTGCTAATTCGAAGCAGGGACAGGAGGCCGACCTCGTCCAATTGCAAAGCCCCGTGTTCCATCAGGCATTCTTGGCCCAGGAGGCGGCTTTGATGCTTCAGCTGCATGAGTTGATGGTGTATTTCCATGGCCTGGGGCAATGAAACAGGTTATGACAAGTACAAGGATTCAAAAATTAATAATTAAATGAAACTGGCAAAATATATCATATTTACCCATTCCATTTCCGGAGCGATATTTATGTTTTCTTGATCTTCCTTGATTTCTATACCTCTGCCCACCTTTATCCTGTAATGAAAGGGAAGCAACAGAAGCAAATGTAAACAACAGCAGCACTAACTATTGGAAAAAACCTAAGTAGCACATCGATTAAAAATAAAATAATTAAAGAGTATATAAGTAGAGAGCAATTGATTTTGTAGGATTGAGATATGCTCAAACCTACTATTCTAAGACTAATAACAAACATAAAAGGGTTTTGAAATCATGAGAAAAGGATAGCAACCAGGGGATATGAATCTTCTCTATAGTTTCAAAAAGAATTGTAAGGTGTGCAGCTGCGAATCCAATCATTAAAATTAATTAAATTTACAATATTAAAATATATTTAACAGATGGGATTCAAAAGTAGTTCCCTAGTAACTGACAAAATATTGCAAAACCCCTTCGGATTGTTGTAGTACCTGCTCTCCATTGCACTACTAACTGCATCTTACCACTTGGTATATTTGGCAAATTTGTCTTATCATTTTAAAATTATTTTCTGTTTTAAAAATTTATATAAAAAATAGTAAAAAATCCTATTAAAAAAACAACACACTATTAGGGTGTCACATATTACTAACAGATAGGATGCTGCTATTAGTGAAAAACAAATGAAGTACATACATCTTCCTCGTGTGTATCTTCCTTATGCTCATTTGAGCCATGATTCTCCTCATCTCCTGTTTGTTCAAATACAGGGCTTGAGCTATTCTTTTCGGCATTAGATCCTTTCCAAGCTTGTTTTTTGTGTCCATACTTCCCCTAAATTATAAAATCACTATCAACACCTTTTACAGTCACAATTAATCAAATAAAGAAATCTGTAACTAACCATTTGCTTGAGTAGTTTAACACGCATGCCATTTCTCCAGTCCTGTTCATTATTTAACATAGCCACCTAACCCAGGATTGATGTGGCAAGTTAATCATCCAGACAATAAAAGTCCCAAATCAATATATGAAAGAACATAAACTGAAACTCACAGCTTTCTCAGCAGCCTCAATAGACTCATATTCCACAAGAGCATGCAACTACATAAGTGAAGTAGGTAGATAGTGTAAGTGCGAACAAAGTTAAATAAGGCAATGAAGGCACAAATGGCAAAGAATAAAGCAAGACTTAACAATGAAAAGGCTGATATCGTCTTATGGGTTAGTTTAAGAAAGTACACAAGATGATTATATAAATCTATCATCACTCAGCATTCCAGACCATGTATCGGCAGGGTTGATGTTGCTGTCGAAAGTAATAGGCAAAAGAATAATCTTATATAACTAAATCATGGTAGATGGTGGATTACACTCTGAAAATCTGAAAATCGAGACCAAGCTGCATCACCATTTTTTTTTTCACATTTCACATCCAAATCAAGCACCAGAACTAATATCTAACTGACCAGGAAAAATTAAATACACAAATAGGCAATGACAACCCCTGGCTATTTTGGAGAAGAATTATCTAAAAGGTGGACATTTACTTCATGTTCATGAGCAATAAGAAGAGTTTTTTTTTTTTTTAAAGGTGGAGGAGGACTAGAAAGATGCAATTATTGCAGCCTAGCATGCATCATCTGCAAATACAATTTTTTTCATGGATACCCTAGCTGGACTAAGGGACAATGAAACCATCAAAACATGAAATCATATCAGCATTAGAAAAACAAAAAGAATTTTAAAAGGAAAAAATATAAAATGCAGTCATGTTGTAATTCATTGATGAGACAGCTGAAATCTTCTAATGGAAGTTTTAGTGAAAGCAACAATACATTGAAAGATGAAAGAAAAGTCCATATTTAAAGTTAGCTGTTAATGTTTGATGGTTTCGCACCTTATTACTAATTAGCGTGTCTTGCTTGATATGTCTTGCAGACTCTGAGGTAGAATGAGGGTCATGAATGCTTATCCTCTTTATACTGCATATTAAAGAAATGTTAACATTGCAGATTTGAAACCATGCATACAAAAGCACATTTTAAGAAAAAAACCATACTTTCCAGCTTCATGGAATATTTGTTGAATGTTCTTCCTTGAATGATCCTCAGGCAAATTCTCCACCAGAACAGTATATAACTAGAGTCAAAGAATAAGTTCCTGGTTAAAAGAGAACAAATTAAAGAGTAGTAGCAAGCTCCTTTAAATAAATACCTTATGATCTCTAGATTCATTCAAACGAAGTGGATTGAGCCGCTTGACCCTTTTCCCGTCACCACTAACAACCTGCAGTCCCCATGAAAAAAAATTTCCTTAGTACTTTAAGTATAGATTGCAATGCAGTTCATGTTAACAAAACAAGGAAGAATCATACAAATAATGAAGACTCCTTCAGTGCATCAACAATGAGTGCATGGTCTCTTGTGAGCTTCTTCATTTTTCTAAAAGAAGCAATTACTGATATAGGAACTGCGTGAACAGTGTAAGTAGGATTAAATGATAGTATATACAAACACATGCATGTAGCAATGGACAAATAATAATGATAACTACACAAATAGTTTAGAACTAGGATTAGCCAAATTAAAAACAAAAGGCAATAGATGCTTCATTGTTTATCTGAATAGGTTACAGTTCAAATTTAATGCATGCTAAACTGTGGGCATACATGCATTTCTTAGATAATGCTTTTCAGATTAAATAAACAATTATCACTCTGCCAAAATTTCAGCAAAGTTTCCACATACATTTAAGTGCTGAATAAAAGAGTAATCCAGAAAAGGCTCTACATAATTAATATTACTTTATTACAAGGGCGTCAATAATGGCTTATTACATTCAGTTTAGCATATAAGGTGGGCTGCCACAATTGCTACACCTTTCAATCCACAATTCCACATCACTGATCAATTTTTCTATGATGAACTCTAACAGATCACCTGAACTCTAATATATCCTGCATAACCCAGATTATTCCACACATGACACTAACATATTCAGCTTAGCGGCCACCAAACTAATTTATTTTCCAACCATCGAGAACCCTCTAAAACGGATACACAAAAGGCAGCAACAGCACAATACACAATACATGCAAACCAGTGAGGCAATAAAAAAGAGGTTGCAGATCAAATTGGTCCAAGACACTTAAAAGACGCATCCCTTACCAAACCCTTCCTTGTTCCTCTTGACAAAACCCAACAGATACTTATCGGTGGGCAGGTTTTCATCGCTGAAATAATACCCCACCTGCAAAATCAACACAAACAAGTCAGCAAAGCATGTCAAGGAACCAGCCAATAAAGAAGCACATAAAGTATCCAAACAGCAAAACCTAGTAACCGCGGGAACACGATATTCCTAGGGTTTCAACCAAACAAGTGAAATTCTACACCAGAACAATTTCCAGACTTGAATTCTACAACTAAGTAGTACGGAACGAGAATTCCACAGAAATGACAAAAAGAAAGCAATTGTCTGTTCAAGAAAAGTTGAAAGGGAGAAGAGGCGTTGCCTGCTTAGCGATCTTGAGCTTGAGATCGTCCAAGGAGAGAGAGGCCACGGCAGCGTGATCGCGGTCCTGGTCCTCGTGGAGGTCATGCTCGTGATCGTTGTCGTTGCCGTGGTCATGTTCATGTTCATGTTCATGCTCTTCGTCTGAAATCGGAGCGTGAATTTCGGGTTCCGCAACGACGTCGTCCGACGCAGCAGCGAGACCGGGAGCGCCGACAGGATCAGCGAGCGGAGGAGGCGAGGCGGTGGGATGGCCGGCGGTTGAAACAACGGCGGCGACGGTGGCCGAAGGGAGAACCTGTTCGTCGCCTTCCATTGAGGAGAGATGAAACTCTCCACCGCTCTCTTTTCCGTTCTTTCTGTCTCTCTCCACAGTCTTTCCGTTTCTCAGATCAGATCCTTTTATAGGCGAAGATACTTGTTGACATTTTGCTTCGGTCATCACCATCGTGTTCACATCAACCCTTTTTTTTTTAATGAAATAATAAATCAACGGATTTTCATTTCTTGTATTTTCCTTTCCCCCACCTATTTAAAATAATAGCTGTGGATTTCATTTAAGGAAAAATCATGTATTTTAATTCATCTCACCTGGCATTAAAAGAACAAGAAAATACAGTATATGGCTATTTTTAACATAATAATGAAAATAATAAATTTACCATGGAGATTTATAATTTATTGATTTTATTTATAAAAAGTTAAAGGGATAATGTTACACGCAATATATTTAATATTTATGGACAAATTAAAATGGTAAAAAGGGGGAGTGCTTTTTGAGAGTGCAAAGGTGTAAAATGAAAATGGTAACGTGATGTAAAAAATTAAATATCTGATGATGAAATTATGAGAATATTAATATGAAATATCTGTTAGTAATATCTCTCACGAATAACTATACATAATTTAGGAGTATTCTTCTTTTATTATAATCTATTTCATAATTAAAGTTATTTATTAAAAAATTGTTTAATTAATCTAATTTTTTATTCAATCTAATTGAAAATTGATTTAATGATATTTGTTAGCAGAAGAAATGACTTTTTTTGTAATCAATGAAAATCACTCAAATCAGATTAAAATTGTGTAAAAATTCAATTTTATCCGATATTTTAAAAACATGTTTTGTATTATTAATTTAATCTAAAACATTTTAAAGATAAATGATTTTTTTTTTAAAGTTACACATGTACAAATTATTTCACCAATTATTATTAATTTTTAATCTTTTATTAGAACATAAATTAAATTATTTATAGTAATTTACAATTTTTGTATCTCCATTTCTTATATATTTATATTATTTTATTACTTAGAATATTATATAATATTAAATATAAATTTAATTATTACTAGCTCCACAATAACTTAATCACTATTGTAACATCGTAAAAAAAAAAAATAAAAAAAAAAAACAGAGAGAGGCTGATTCAGTAGTCCAGAACGGGCCGTTCCCAAACTGGAACGGGCCGTTCCACACTACTGAATTGAACTACATATTGTAGTTGAGAACGGGCCGTTCCGGCAAGGAGAACGGGCCGTTCTAGGAAGGAGAACGGGCCGTTCCGGAGGGAGAATAGGCCGTTCCGGAGGGAGAACGGGTTGTTCCTGAGGGAGAACGGGCCGTTCCGGATGAGTCCCGGAACGGGCCGTTCTGTTTTCAGAACGGGCCGTTCTGGGCGTGGATTTTGTGCGTGATCTGGGAGTTCAGAACGGGCCGTTCCGGTATCCGTACGGGCCGTTCTGACCACTCCGGATTGCCTATAAATAGGGGTGAGGGGGGGCCGTGAGGAGTTCTGGTTCTAGAGAGAAGTTTTAGAGAGAAGGTCTCTGGGTCAGTGAGCTCCTTTCTCTCCCAAATTTCTCTGTTTAACTCCTTTTCTTCTCTAGATCAATAACTCCTTCTGTCTTTTCTTGAAATTCAGATTAGAAAGCTTGTTTTGGGAGGATTGAAGTTTCGAGTTGAGCCTCGAGGGGAAATTCTACTTTTGTTCAGTCTTTGGCTATCTGAGCCAATCTTCAGGTAAGGGAAGCTAGATTGTTTGCATGTGGCTGAATTTGTTAGTTTGGATGAGAGTTTTGAACTCTCTGAATAGTTTTAGGCCGGGCGCAGGTTGAGCGTGTCAGGCGTGGAAGAGCTTAGAGCTCTTGGGTTGGTGTTAGGCCAGGCGCGAGTTGACGGCACTGTGCTTGAATATATTTATGAATGAATTGATGCTTATGCATGTTTAAAGTTGAAGTTTTAGATCATGTATGTATGATATATGATGTATGGTGAGGTGTGATTCATATGTATGCTTTGTGATGATATATATGAATGTTTGAATATGATACGTTCATATGGTATGTATTGATCATAATGGTAGGTAGACCATTTATGATGTATGATGCATTATTGCATGTGATGTCTTATGACATGTGTATGGTTGTTGATCATGATGGTGGGCAGACCATTATGATGTATGATGCATGATTGCATGTGATGCCTATGGCATGAGTCTAGCCTAGGACTTGAGGAGAGGAAAAATATTTCGAACTGGAAGAGCTCACATAGAGTCTCTTGAGAGTGGTGCTTGGATAGGCCACTGATATATGAGAGTGGTGCTCTGGGAGGCCACTGGATTTGGGAGAGTGGTGCTCAGATAGGCCACTGGGTTGGGTGAGTCTCCTCTAAGTCCTTAGCTAGTGTTGGAGTGGGGTATGAGGTCGAGGGTTATTCCCTTAACCAAGTACTCGGGAAGGTGCGTGGATCCTTACGGATAGTCGGTGGGCGAACTCCACAATTGACTTGGTTAATGCATGCCAAGGTCGTGGTAAGCCCGTACCCAGCTGTGCTATACCTGACGGTGGATCTGGACTTCCAAGTGTGTAAGTGACATCATCCGAGTAAACCTGAGTGAGGATTATATATCCTGTTTAGCTGTGACCGAGCGGGCGCATTGGGCGTGAAAACGGTTGGGGTGGTTTCGGTAGGATGGAATGTCACTTGTACAGCTCTATTGTTATGGAGATCTCCTAGGTGTATGCGTGACGACGCATTAGATGATTGATATGTATGCATATCTGTCATGAGTTGCATTCATTGCATGATTATTAATATGATGAAGTGTGGTGTTTGACTTCATGTTTGATGAATGAATGATTGATTGAGATGAAAGGTTCCTTAGGGACAGGATTTGGGATGCATGTGTAATATAGATTTTTATTCTGTACTTGTATTATTGATCTTTGAATTCTAGCTTACCCTTTTGTTTTCCATGTGGTGGAACTGCGATGATCATACTTGGTATGGGAGCAGGTCAGGGATAGCTTGGGAGTAGAGATGATCGTTGTGAGACAAGGAGCTGAGTCTCGTGTTTTGAGTTACCATTCTGGGTAACATTTTTTTGTCAGTGCTTGACCGGCACTAAGGAATATTTTGGGATGACTGTACATATATGGTGCTATATTTTATATACAGAAACTTAATTATTTCGATCTTTATATTTATGCCTGTATGTATGTGTTATCCAGTTTAATATTCTCTTAGTTAACTAGTTGTAGTGCGATTCCACTAAGTGTAGAGACCGTGGCGGGTCGTTACACTTTTATGGTATCAGAGCCGGTCGAGTCTTTTAGGATACTTTGTGGGGAGTGATCCTTCTAGGTTTCTGTTGTGTCATATCTCTGATATGTGCTAGCCTTTGGTGAATTGTGAGGGGTATTATGTTACTAATAGGATGTTTGAATTCTTGTAGTATGGTGAGACCCCAGTATGACCAGATTGCTAGGGCCATGGAGATGATGGCCATGGCGATGCAGCAGCAGAGTGCTCATTTTGCTCATATGGAGGCAGGTAGAGCTGCGGCTGAGGCAGCTAGACCGGTGGTCTCTCAAGAGGGGAGAGATTTAGCAGAGTTCAGGGGATGTCAGCCTCCTCAGTTCAGAGGGGATTCAGATCCTGATGTGGCGGATCAGTGGTTGAGGGATATGGAAAAGATCTTTAGTGTTTTAGGATCTTCTGATGAGAGAAAGTTGGCTTATGCAATTTACATGCTGGGGGGCGAGGCTGAGTACTGGTGGAGAGGCACCAGGCAGATGTTAGAGAGCAGGGGTGTGCCTGTTGACTGGGATTACTTCAGGAGGGTCTTTTTGGAGAAATATTTCCCGGATAGCGTTAGATACGCTAAGGAGGCAGAGTTCATGAGATTACATCAGGGGAGCTTGTCTGTTTCTGAGTATGCTATGAGGTTTGAGCATCTAGCTCGTTTCTACTCTCAAGCCATATCTGAGGCTTGGAGATGTAGAAAGTTTGAAGAGGGATTGAGGCACGAGCTGAAGAGGGTTATAGTCCCCATGTCCATAGTGGAGTTTCCTGCCTTGGTTGAGAAGGCAAAGACTGTTGAGAGTTTGGAGGGTGGTGGTAGTAGCGGTAAGGTTGCTAGAGTTCAAGAGGGATCATCTGGGTCCAGGAGGGGAGGCCAGCAGAGGGGACCCTATGACAGACCTGTACAGTCTCAAAGAGGAGCTGTTAGTAGGGGACCTCGACCTGCTACTCCTCAGGGCGGAGCACAGTCAGTGCGGTGCTACCGATGTGGAGGAGCACATATGGTTAGAGATTGTTCCCTTCCGGGGAATGTTTGCTTCAGATGTGGTAGGCCAGGCCACATCTCTAGAGATTGTCAGACACCGCCGACTTCATCTGGGAGTGCCCCGAGGCCACCCAGACCTACAGCTGCGGGGAGAGTGTTTGCATTGTCAGGTGCAGAGGCTTCTACTTCATCAGACTTAGTGAAGGGAAAGGGGAAGGCAGCAGGTGAGGATGTTTTATTTTTATTCGATTCTGGAGCCACGCATTCTTTTATTTCTGTTGATTGTGTGAAGAGATTGGGTTTGTCAGTATCTTCCTTGCATGTTGATTTGTTTGTGTCTACTCCGGCTTCAGTTTCTGTGGTGACGTCGGAGATGTGTGTGAGATGCCCGATAGAGGTGTCTGGTAGGAGGTTCCGAGTGAACCTGATTGTGTTGCCCATGGTGGTTATCTGCCCATCACATCCTTATAGATTGTGCTCGGAGAGAGTTGATGTTTCCTCAGTTGGAGGATGAGGTGTTGGTATTAGCGGGTCAGGCTGAGCAGTTGATGAGGGATGGAGCTGAGTGCTTCATGTTGTTTGCAACTTTGAGTATTGAGACAGAGAGAGCTATCGCTGGGATCGAGATTGTCAGTGAATTTCCTGAGTTGTTTCCAGATGATGTGCCAGGATTGCCACCCAGGCGTGATGTTGAGTTTAGCATTGATCTGGTACCAGGTGCAGGACCGGTATCAGTGGCTCCTTATAGGATGGCTCCAGCTGAGTTGGTAGAGCTGAAGACACAGATTGAGGATTTGTTGGAGAAACAGATGGTGAGGCCCAGTGTTTCTCCTTGGGGTGCTCCGGTACTGTTAGTGAAGAAGAAAGATGGTGGGGCCCGTTTGTGTGTTGATTATCGGCAGCTGAATAAATTAACGATAAAGAATAAATATCCCCTTCTGAGGATTGATGATTTGATGGATCAGCTGAGGGGAGCTTCAGTGTTTTCAAAGATTGATTTGAGATCCGGATATCACCAGATTAGGGTGAAGGAGAGTGACATACCGAAGACTGCCTTTAGGACTAGGTATGGTCACTATGAGTATGTGGTGATGCCTTTTGGTGTCACTAATGCTCCAGCAGTGTTCATGGATTACATGAACAGGATCTTTAGACCGTTCTTGGACAGATTTGTGGTGGTCTTCATTGATGATATTTTGGTGTATTCTAGATCATTGGAGGATCACCGTGAGCATTTGAAGTCAGTTTTGGAGGTGTTAAGAGAGAGACAGTTGTATGCCAAACTGCCCAAGTGTCAGTTTTGGTTGTCCGAGGTGAGATTTTTGGGGCATGTGATATCGGCAGAGGGGATTGCAGTAGATCCAGCCAAGGTGGAGGCTGTGATTCAGTGGGAGCGTCCGATGACTGCTACAGAGATTAGGAGTTTTCTTGGGTTGGCGGGTTACTATCGGAGGTTCATTGAGGGTTTTTCTCGAATAGTAATGCCTTTGACTCAACTGACTCGAAAAGATCAACCTTTTGTTTGGACGGACGCTTGTGAGCAGAGTTTTCAGGAGCTAAAGAGACGGTTAACCACTTCTCCAGTTTTGGTGTTACCTAACACTGGTGAGCATTTTGATGTGTTCTGTGATGCTTCTCACCAGGGGTTAGGTTGTGTGTTGATGCAGGGAGGGAGAGTAGTAGCATATGTTTCGAGGCAACTGAAGACCCATTAGAGAAATTATCCTACTCATGATTTGGAGCTTGCAGCTGTGGTATTTGCCTTGAAGTCGTGGAGGCACTATCTGTATGGTGCGAGATTTAGTGTATACAGTGATCACAAGAGTTTGAAATATCTGTTTGATCAGAAAGAGTTGAATATGAGGCAGAGGAGGTGGATGGAATTTCTAAAGGACTTCGATTTCCAGTTGATGTATCATTCTGGAAAGGCGAATGTGGTAGCTGATGCATTGAGTAGGAAATCCATTCACATGTCGGCTATGATGATTAGGGAGTTGGAGTTGATTGAGCAGTTTCGAGATTTGAGACTAGAGGTGGAGGTTGTACAGGATCACATTAGCTGTGGTATGATCACCATAACTAATGAGTTCTTGAAGCAGGTGGGAACTACACAGTTACAGGACCCAGAGTTGTTAAGGACTTTGGGATTACTTGGTACTGAGAGGGCAGCTGGTTTTGAGCTTGGTACTGATGGGATTCTGAGATTCAGAGGTCGGATTTGTCTGCCTTGTGATTCAGAGTTGAGGAGAGCTGTTCTAGAGGAGGGACACATGAGTCGTCTTAGCATACATCCTGGTATGACTAAGATGTATCAAGACATCAAGAAAAGTTTTTGGTGGCCTGGTATGAAGAAGGAGATAGCAGAGTTTGTAGCCGCTTGTTTGACTTGTCAGAAGGCGAAGATTGAGCATCAGAGGCCCGGAGGGGTTTTACAGTTGATGGAGATTCTTGAGTGGAAGTGGGATAGTGTCACTATGGACTTTGTGGTTGGATTGCCTAGGACAACTAGGAACAGTGACTCTATCTGGGTGATTGTTGATAGGTTGACAAAGTGTGCTCACTTTCTTCATGTAAACAAGAGGTGGTCCTTGGAGAGGCTTGCACAGTTATATATCCGAGAGATAGTACGGCTGCATGGAGTGCCTTCCAGTATTATTTCTGACAGAGATCCAAGGTTTACTTCAAGGTTTTGGCAGACTCTACATCAGGCGTTGGGAACGAGATTGAGGTTGAGTTCCGCCTATCATCCACAGACAGATGGTCAGTCGGAATGGACAATTCAGTCACTAGAGGATCTTTTGAGAGCTTGTGTGTTGGACCATCTGGGTAGCTGGGAGGAGGTGTTGCCATTGGTAGAGTTTACCTATAATAATAGTTATCATGCGAGTATTGGCATGGAACCTTTTGAGGCTCTATATGGTAGGAGGTGTAGGACTCCATTATGTTGGTATCAGGAGGGTGAGTCAGTAGTGGTTGGTCCAGAGTTAGTTCTTCAGACTACTGAGATGGTGAGACAGATTCAGGAGAGGTTGAGAGCTACTCAGAATCGACAAAAGTCTTATGCTGATAAGAGGAGGAGACCTCTAGAGTTTGAGGAGGGAGAGCATGTGTTTCTCAGGGTGACACCTACTACTGGAGTGGGAAGGGTTGTAAGGGCCAAGAAACTCACACCGAAGTTCATTGGTCCTTATCAGATCCTTCGTCGTGTAGGTCCGGTAGCATATCAGTTGGCGTTACCTCCGATTCTGTCCAACCTGCATGATGTGTTTCACGTTTCACGGTTGAGAAAGTACATCAGAGACCCGAGTCATGTGATAGAGATGGATGAGGTGCAAGTTAGAGAAAACTTGACTTACGAGAAGAGACCGGTAGCTGTAATTGATCACAAGTTGAAAGAGCTTCGAGGCAAGTCCATTAGCTTAGTGAAGATTCTTTGGGATGCAGCTACTAGTGAGGCAACCTGGGAAGAAGAGAGTCGGTTCAAGGAACAGTATCCATTCCTCTTTTCAGGTAAGCCTATTTTCGGGGACGAAAATTCTTATTTGTTGGGGAGTATTGTAACATTGTAAAAAAAAAAAAAAAAAAAAAGGCTGATTCAGTAGCCCAGAACGGGCCGTTCCCAAACTGGAACGGGCCGTTCCACACTACTGAATTGAACTACTGTTGAGATTTCCGTTGAAGTACTTTTGTTATAATTGTAAATCAGTTTAATTCTATCAACGGTCCCAAACACAGCAAGTATACCGGCCGTTCAAGTAGTAAAAATATCGTATCCACAGGGATTAGAAGGTAAAATAAGCATTTATTGACTATTCGTGACTAAAGAATAATTCCAATTTATAGTTTGTCATGTAAATGTGAGATGAAGAGCATGACTATTGGAATGTTAAAACTATAAAAAGATTAGTTTTAGAATGGGAAAGAGTAGAAATGGGATAATGGTATTGTGAGGCTGTGGGGGTCAGATTTCACCGAACGTAACACTAATGTATCCTTAATCTCTTGTTAAATTCATTGCTTAGTCAACCCAATAGTTTACTCAAACCTAATCCCTTAGAGAAAGAGCCTAGGTGCGGATATTGAATATCAATCCCTTGAGTACCCAATACCTACACCCGCATTACGGGCTAGGGTTTAAGACTACTAATGGGTCAAGCTCTATCCCTAGATACAATCTCCACTAGGCATATGTTCCAGAACTAATTTCAAAGGTATTTCCCAATACTCAATGGAACCTTAAATCATGCAAAGGGTGATCAATCCAAAGCAAGCATTAAGCAAAGAAACAAACACAACAATGAATGAAACAACAAATATATATATCATTGAAAACGTAAGGATTACAATAGAGTATGTTGGCTACATCTAACCCTACAAAATGGGTGAAACCACTCAACAAAGAGGGCAAATACAAAATAGAGATGAAAGGAGGATGAAGAACCGAAGGAAAGACCCACACACGAATGGCTCCAAGCTCCGGGAATCCCTTCCACAGCTCCCAAAACGCGCCCAATGTGTGAATGGAGAGAAAGATCCCCGAAAATGGCTTCAAATACGAGCCTGGGAGATCAGATTAGGGTTCCGCGCCCGGCGCACAATTCTTCGCGCCCGGCGCAAGTTCTTCCAGAGAAGTCAAGCACTCTCTGTCTCAACACAAGCCCGGCGCAATTCCTTTTGCGCCCGGCTTAATTCTTTTTGCGCCCGGCTTAATTCCTTTTGCGCCCGGCTTAATATAACTGGCAGAGATGAAATACTCTGTTTTTGTCACGCCCAGCGCAGGTTATATTGAGCCCGGCGCAGAACCTCTTCTCTGCTCCTTAGCTTCTTAGGTTTCCAATCCTAAGAGTCTTCAACTTTCCACTCTTCCTCAATACCTGCACAAAAAATGAGGTGGATTAAGGTATTGTTAGATGAATTTGGGTTAGTTATATCTGCACACAAAATGAACCAAAAAGAGAACAATTATATTGCAATGGTTCAAAGGATGAGTGGAATTTGTTTAATAAGTCTCATCCAAAAAGAGGTAAAATTGAGACTTAACAACTCCCCCAAACTTAGAACCTTGCTTGTCCTCAAGCAAAAGGTAATTAATCTAGCAGATAACAAGCAATGCAAGTGAGTCAATTTCTACATCCTAGTTTACTTGTATCTTCTTTTCGCAAGCATGAACCTCAGATGAATTTCCAATCACAATTATTGCAATAGAACATGACAAGGTGCAAACAAAGGTTTCAAAATAGATCAAAGAGCTGAGAAGAGTAATGACTATCTGTGTATGCATCCTCACTAGGAAAATGTTTCTCTCTATGCACACTAGTGTATCAGGGTGAGTGTTTCTCTCTAGTCTACTACTCACGCCACATAATTCAACTTTGCTCTTCGTTTCCAAATGAAACCAGTGGTAAAACAAATGCAGACACTTATCACAAGGTCTTTATTAGGGCAATCTGGGTCAAGCAGGGTCAAGCGGTAGCAGTTTTATGGTTTTTCAAGGATTGAAGGTGCTATAGCTTAAGAGAGCAAATAAGATTTTACAGTGATGTCCCTCTCCATACCCCATTACACATTTTTGGCACATGCCCTTTACCGGATCCAGCCATTAGCCTTTTTGTTTTTGTTTTGCTTTTTGTTTTTTTTGTTTTTTTTTTTTTTTTAATTTAGTAATGGCTGACCACATACTTTCTTCTTCCCAAATTTCCTCATTCTTCAACTCCCCCAAACTTATTTGATGTCATCATTTTTGCTCTCTTAACCAAGACAAAGGTTATGGTTAATTTTTCTTGGTTTTGGACAAGTGGAAGGTATGGTGTTTAGGCTTAGGAAGGTATGGGTCAAATGGAAAGTGGATATGGCTTTTTGGCTTAGATGGTTAACAAAATATGGAAATGTGAATGCCTTGATCATATAAGTGCATAACATAAGCAAACCACCAGGGAAACTCAAGCAAAGTCTATCATGCAACCTAAGTGTAGTTCACTCATAGGTATTTAGGCTCACACCTCACCCGGCTATGCATGCACAACTATCAAACTCAACTCAGTTCTATGATCAACATTGAAACCCGTATGCAACTAGTTATGAACTAAAGATCTAATGTGACTTGAAAATGTCTAGGGTACATGCACCATAACATCAAGCAAACTACAATCCAGAATTGACCACAAGCAACGCAAGTATCAACAAGATTAAAAACCATGCTAAGGCAGACTATTCACAAAAGAACCAACAAAGTAATCGTCAAAAAGACTATATATAAAAACAGTTAAATACTGAAAATAAAAGACAGAAGAATAAATTGCAATAGACAAAGGTAAACTAAGGTAGGCTCCATCTGCTTCCATCTATGGGGTCTGGTCATCATCATCTCCAAGAGCTGCTCCACCATCATCAACTCCATCAACCTCAGCAGCTCCACTCCCCCAAACTTAGGAGCCTGGTCCCCAGGCCAACCAGTATACGCCTGAAAGTCCTGGTAACCAGAAGTGATTGCAGAGTGTACTCATGAAAGAACATGGTGAGCACAAAAATTATACACAGTGATGACCAAGCAAATATAGCAAAAATGGAGAATATCCTTAGACCAAAATTAAGCACAACATGCATGCACACGGAAATGAACTATAACAATGCAACATAAAGCACACAAACATACAACATACAACAGAACATAAAGAAACATGATTGAAAACAGATAAATATGGGCTGTCAGGAATGTGGTGCGCCGGGCTTAACACAGATGCGCCGGGCTTAATATCAGTAAAAATCAACGAGGTTTCAAAATCTGATATCGCGCCGGGC
The DNA here is from genome assembly GCF_000230855.2 of Cajanus cajan. Taxonomy (NCBI): domain Eukaryota; kingdom Viridiplantae; phylum Streptophyta; class Magnoliopsida; order Fabales; family Fabaceae; genus Cajanus; species Cajanus cajan. The sequence continues at coordinate 84,316,999 of NC_138517.1, forward strand.
GTGCGTTAAACGCGCCCGGCGTGGTGGTTCCAGAGACCAAAAATTGAGTATTAGGCCGGGCGCAAAAGAGTCACGCCCGACGCGTAGTCACTTTAAAAGGTCAATTTGTCCAGGTTTTAAATTAGGATCAGGCCTTATTTCCACCTAGACACAGAATTGCCTCATTCCTCACATTCCAAACAAAATGTACCCTATATTTACCCATTCAAACATGATTCTAACAACTAACACATAACACAAACAACATATACCACAAAACATATAACACAAAACACAACACATAATACAAAACAACACTTATAACACAGAACAACATGCAACAAAAATCTAAAACACAGTTCAGATCTCTGGGTTGCCTCCCAGGAAGCGCTTGTTTACTGTCCCGAGCCTGAGAATGACTAACTTGAAGTGCTCTACTCTCCTTCTCCTCCTGTTGCTCTTGTTCCTCCTTGCTTTGTGCTCAATCTGAGGATTGCTCAGCAACTGCTCAGAGGAATTGGTCAATCTAGTTCACGGTTCCTTGCATACAAGAGAAAGCAGAGGACTAGAGCGCACAGGTTAGCTTCAACAATTCATTACCAACACACAAATAAAAATAACAATAAAAACAAAGAATAAGTCACAAATAGCTACAAATACTAAATTGCCATTCTAATCCCCGGCAACGGCGCCAAAAACTTGTTGAGATTTCCGTTGAAGTACTTTTGTTATAATTGTAAATCAGTTTAATTCTATCAACGGTCCCAAACACGGCAAGTATACCGGACGTTCAAGTAGTAAAAATATCGTATCCACAGGGATTAGAAGGTAAAATAAGCATTTATTGACTATTCGTGACTAAAGAATAATTCCAATTTATAGTTTGTCATGTAAATGTGAGATGAAGAGCATGACTATTGGAATGTTAAAACTATAAAAAGATTAGTTTTAGAATGGGAAAGAGTAGAAATGGGATAATGGTATTGTGAGGCTGTGGGGGTCAGATTTCACCGAACGTAACACTAATGTATCCTTAATCTCTTGTTAAATTCATTGCTTAGTCAACCCAATAGTTTACTCAAACCTAATCCCTTAGAGAAAGAGCCTAGGTGCGGATATTGAATATCAATCCCTTGAGTACCCAATACCTACACCCGCATTACGGGCTAGGGTTTAAGACTACTAATGGGTCAAGCTCTATCCCTAGATACAATCTCCACTAGGCATATGTTCCAGAACTAATTTCAAAGGTATTTCCCAATACTCAATGGAACCTTAAATCATGCAAAGGGTGATCAATCCAAAACAAGCATTAAGCAAAGAAACAAACACAACAATGAATGAAACAACAAATATATATATCATTGAAAACGTAAGGATTACAATAGAGTATGTTGGCTACATCTAACCCCACAAAATGGGTGAAACCACTCAACAAAGAGGGCAAATACAAAATAGAGATGAAAGGAGGATGAAGAACCGAAGGAAAGACCCACACACGAATGGCTCCAAGCTCCGGGAATCCCTTCCACAGCTCCCAAAACGCGCCCAATGTGTGAATGGAGAGAAAGATCCCCGAAAATGGCTTCAAATACGAGCCTGGGAGATCAGATTAGGGTTCCGCGCCCGGCGCACAATTCTTCGCGCCCGGCGCAAGTTCTTCCAGAGAAGTCAAGCACTCTCTGTCTCAACACAAGCCCGGCGCAATTCCTTTTGCGCCCGGCTTAATTCTTTTTGCGCCCGGCTTAATTCCTTTTGCGCCCGGCTTAATATAACTGGCAGAGATGAAATACTCTGTTTTTGTCACGCCCAGCGCAGGTTATATTGAGCCCGGCGCAGAACCTCTTCTCTGCTCCTTAGCTTCTTAGGTTTCCAATCCTAAGAGTCTTCAACTTTCCACTCTTCCTCAATACCTGCACAAAAAATGAGGTGGATTAAGGTATTGTTAGATGAATTTGGGTTAGTTATATCTGCACACAAAATGAACCAAAAAGAGAACAATTATATTGCAATGGTTCAAAGGATGAGTGGAATTTGTTTAATAAGTCTCATCCAAAAAGAGGTAAAATTGAGACTTAACAACTACATATTGTAGTTGAGAACGGGCCGTTCCGGCAAGGAGAACGGGCCGTTCTAGGAAGGAGAACGGGCCGTTCCGGAGGGAGAATGGGCCGTTCCGGAGGGAGAACGGGTTGTTCCTGAGGGAGAACGGGCCGTTCCGGATGAGTCCCGGAACGGGCCGTTCTGTTTTCAGAACGGGCCGTTCTGGGCGTGGATTTTGTGCGTGATCTGGGAGTTCAGAACGGGCCGTTCCGGTATCCGTACGGGCCGTTCTAACCACTCCGGATTGCCTATAAATAGGGGTGAGGGGGGGCCGTGAGGAGTTCTGGTTCTAGAGAGAAGTTTTAGAGAGAAGGTCTCTGGGTCAGTGAGCTCCTTTCTCTCCCAAATTTCTCTGTTTAACTCCTTTTCTTCTCTAGATCAATAACTCCTTCTGTCTTTTCTTGAAATTCAGATTAGAAAGCTTGTTTTGGGAGGATTGAAGTTTCGAGTTGAGCCTCGAGGGGAAATTCTACTTTTGTTCAGTCTTTGGCTATCTGAGCCAATCTTCAGGTAAGGGAAGCTAGATTGTTTGCATGTGGCTGAATTTGTTAGTTTGGATGAGAGTTTTGAACTCTCTGAATAGTTTTAGGCCGGGCGCAGGTTGAGCGTGTCAGGCGTGGAAGAGCTTAGAGCTCTTGGGTTGGTGTTAGGCCAGGCGCGAGTTGACGGCACTGTGCTTGAATATATTTATGAATGAATTGATGCTTATGCATGTTTAAAGTTGAAGTTTTAGATCATGTATGTATGATATATGATGTATGGTGAGGTGTGATTCATATGTATGCTTTGTGATGATATATACGAATGTTTGAATATGATACGTTCATATGGTATGTATTGATCATAATGGTAGGTAGACCATTTATGATGTATGATGCATTATTGCATGTGATGTCTTATGACATGTGTATGGTTGTTGATCATGATGGTGGGCAGACCATTATGATGTATGATGCATGATTGCATGTGATGCCTATGGCATGAGTCTAGCCTAGGACTTGAGGAGAGGAAAAATATTTCGAACTGGAAGAGCTCACATAGAGTCTCTTGAGAGTGGTGCTTGGATAGGCCACTGATATATGAGAGTGGTGCTCTGGGAGGCCACTGGATTTGGGAGAGTGGTGCTCAGATAGGCCACTGGGTTGGGTGAGTCTCCTCTAAGTCCTTAGCTAGTGTTGGAGCGGGGTATGAGGTCGAGGGTTATTCCCTTAACCAAGTACTCGGGAAGGTGCGTGGATCCTTGCGGATAGTCGGTGGGCGAACTCCACAATTGACTTGGTTAATGCATGCCAAGGTCGTGGTAAGCCCGTACCCAGCTGTGCTATACCTGACGGTGGATCTGGACTTCCAAGTGTGTAAGTGACATCATCCGAGTAAACCCGAGTGAGGATTATATATCCTGTTCAGCTGTGACCGAGCGGGCGCATTGGGCGTGAAAACGGTTGGGGTGGTTTCGGTAGGATGGAATGTCACTTGTACAGCTCTATTGTTATGGAGATCTCCTAGGTGTATGCGTGACGACGCATTAGATGATTGATATGTATGCATATCTGTCATGAGTTGCATTCATTGCATGATTATTAATATGATGAAGTGTGGTGTTTGACTTCATGTTTGATGAATGAATGATTGATTGAGATGAAAGGTTCCTTAGGGACAGGATTTGGGATGCATGTGTAATATAGATTTTTATTCTGTACTTGTATTATTGATCTTTGAATTCTAGCTTACCCTTTTGTTTTCCATGTGGTGGAACTGCGATGATCATACTTGGTATGGGAGCAGGTCAGGGATAGCTTGGGAGTAGAAATGATCGTTGTGAGACGAGGAGCTGAGTCTCGTGTTTTGAGTTACCATTCTGGGTAACATTTTTTTGTCAGTGCTTGACCGGCACTAAGGAATATTTTGGGATGACTGTACATATATGGTGCTATATTTTATATACAGAAACTTAATTATTTCGATCTTTATATTTATGCCTGTATGTATGTGTTATCCAGTTTAATATTCTCTTAGTTAACTAGTTGTAGTGCGATTCCACTAACTGTAGAGACCGTGGCGAGTCGTTACAACTATTAAGCCAATAAATCGTAAATAAGTGTTTTTTTTTATCTATTCAATTGTTGAGGATTTTAAAATATAAATAAAAGAAGACCGCAAAAGGCCAAAAAAAAAAAAACATAAAATGAAGTTAAAGACATGTTGCCACCACTCCTATGCAAGTAAACATTAATGTGCATCAAACAACCATGAAATTCATCCATCAAGTAAACAAGTGAAGCTTTCTATCAATTAAAGCCTACAAGCACAGGATAAAAGCTTAAGAGTTTACCATTTTTTTTATAGAAATATAATTTCTCATTTAAAATTTTTGATTCAAATAGTATACAAAATTTTACCAAAATTATGTAAAAAAAAAATGAATGTTGTGTTTGATAGAAAAGAAAGAAATAGGTGAAAAATAGACAAGAGAGAAATATATGAGTAAAAATAGATAAGAAATAGAGGAGAATTTAGTTGTTTAGTTAAAAGAGAAATAGGTGATAAATAATACTATATATATTTGATAAGATGAAAAGAAATAGATGAGAAATAAGGTATATAAAAAAAGAGATAAGATAAAAGAAAAATAAAATAAATAAAAACAAGTAAAAAAGAAAGAAATAGAAAATAAAAATTATTTTTAAAACTTTTTTATTAATTATTTCATATTTTAAGCAATTAAATAAATTTATATAACTAAATAAATAATAATTGGAAATAAAATAAATAACTAATTAAAAGAAAGTAAATAATTATAAACTAAAATTAAATTAGATTAGAAATTAATTAAAATAAATTTGAATTAAGTGAATAAATTTAAAGTATATAAACAATTAAAAATCATTTAAAAGTTTAAACTTTTAATAGATTTTTTTTAGTCATTTGAAAGTTTCAAAATTAAACTTTTTTTTTGAAAAAAAAAACTTTTATTTATTCAATTTAATAAGATTTTTTGTTTAGATTTTCAATATAGAAAAACAATTTAGTTAATTGCAAGTAATATATTAATTGATTACGAATGAATTTTATACGTTTAACTTACCCACACTTTTATTTCTTAGCCACCACCTATCATATTTCTTTGCTACCAAACGACAATATTTTTTTTCCTCGTCACCATTTGACTGAACTAATCAAATCATAAACCAATGATATCTGTACAGTTTCCAATTTAACATTAAATTCAATCTAATCAACCAATCAAATGACGACCGAAACATTCTTCGATTAGCAACTTATTAATTTGTAACTAATTAGTAGTAACTACATGCAGACTATTAATTCACAAAACATATTATTGGCCTTGGCTGGTGACTTGGAGTTAACAGTTGGAATGAAAAGCATGACCAATTTATGATGGTCTGAGACACACTTCAACTACCACGTTCGATGTATCAACCATCGTACCTAGGATAGATTCATTGAATACCAGAGATGCAGTTAAGCATCAACCTAAGACTTTTAGTCGCATTCTTTTCCTATAAAAGAAAAAAGAAAGTCTTCACCAGCGAAAAAACATGAATGACAAAGCTAAGACATTTTCATTTCTCACATAGCATAAACTATAAACTATAAACTTGAGGCCAGTTCACATACAACATTGTTGACGTGGAGAATGTGACTTCACCTATCACCCCCAACCCAAAACAACCTATTAGAGATAAATAAAGCAAGAGCAAATGAAACCCTTTTACACGAGAAGCCAAACTAAAGCCAAAATCCCAAGCCCAAGCCTTACAAAGCCCAAGCCAGGAAGCCCATTGGAGGCAGAAAACCAAACCCTGACATCATCCACAACAGGCCCACATAGAGAACTCATGTCATCACTTCTGGTATTGTAGTATATGCTATAGAAAGCAATTCTGGTTCTCTCAGCCTTGGCAGTGAAATTGAGGTTAGCAGTTTGGAAGGTGGAATTGGAATTGGGAGTGTAATGAATGTTTTGAGCCTGGTCACCGGCAAAGGCCATGACAGCAAGAGGCTCCTTGCATTTGTCATCAGCATGGCCCAATGAGAAGGTCAAGCTGTATAGCTTGTCAGGTTTGGTCTCAACCATTTGGGATATGATGCCTTCCTTCCCCGAGAGCAACTCAATGGCTCTCTTGCCTTGTGGGACAGAGTAATGATCAGAATCAATGTAGCGCACGGCTCTGTTCGATTCCACTATCCAACCGGGCAGTGAGGAAGTTTCTTCATCCAAGTTTGTGGGAAGCAAAACGCCCAGTGAAGTATTCCTGAACATCCATGGACCTTCTTCAAAATCTCCATTCATCACTGCGTTGTCTGCACAAACATCAATACCATTCACCAAATGTATCATTCACCAAAGGGATCTTAGCTACATCCCATTAGTTAACTACTATAAATCATTATTAGTAATTATTAACATGATATGATAGTTGTTGACATGATACAATATAATGTGTCACATCATCAATTATAGTATATTACATCAATAATTAACATATTATGTTGAGATGATACAAAATTTGCAAATTGTGCAGTCGTAAGTGGCAAATAAAGTAGAATTAGGGGGGGTTGAAAGATGAAAGAATGGAATACGTACCTTTGGGCTTATCAGGTGTGAAAAGCTTCTTGATAGCAATGTTGTCAATGATGGGGCCACAAGTGGGGTCATCCTCCATGCCGGGATTCTTAAATACCAACCTGAACGTGTCTTGATCCGCATTGAAAGAAACCGCGTAAGGATTCCAGCCCTGGACGTTGTAGAGTGTCTGCAGGTCTATGGTCTGCGATGCAGGTGCGACCGACACGTTGATGGACTCCAGCTGGGCGCACGTGCGAGCCGCACAAAACGTGACCGAGTAAATAGAGCCTTTCTCAACCGGTACTTCCTGGCTGATCTCCGCGTCGTTGCCCAGCCTCACCGCGTGTCTACCTTGCGGTACGATGAGGATCATCCCACCCTGTTTTTGCCCAGACTCCACAAGCTCAACGGTGCCGTTTGATTTCCAATTTGGGACGTCGCTGGGGCCCTCTACTATCGCCTCGTTAGGGAACCCATTGGATGGGGTAGCCTCGAAATCTCCATTCGCCACTAGCCCTGTAATTCATTTTATATTATTAACTTGGGAAAAAAAATATACTATATGATAAAACAATCCTTGCTCAACAACAAAGCTATCTCTAATCTCATCATCCACCAGTCAGTTCTTAATAACTTGTCTTTCAATTTCCAAAATGGGAAACTACCATACGCTAACAATAAACTCAGCTGAAAAGTTTACAAGTGAAAATGACAACACACAATCATGTGGTACATCTATCTTTTTAATCATCCATTCATTGATACGCTGTTTTTTACTGCTATCAAAAAGTACTGATACTTACTGAACATAGTTTTGAAAAAAGCTTCCCCTCAGATTCATCTTTTCTTTACTTATGTACCGAAATAACTCTTTACTTAAACACTTCAATGTTGGTATAATCTTACATTGGTTGTGTGTATATGAAAAATGCACTCCTTTTAACGATTTGTGCAATCTTTTCCCTTAAGCTAACAGTTTAAGTTTAGTTAAGCAAAGACAACTCTTAACTCTGATAAAAATAATAAAGTTAACAATTTCAAAAGCTTAACTCATAGGACCCACCAAAATGCGACATCAACAAGACTGCATGCAATTTCAAATAATTAGAGGACCCTCCAAGATTACTAGCACACACTATCATTCATTTTTCTTTATAAATTTATTAAAATGTTAAATTATGAAGTTTGACAAAAAGTAGCGCACACTGATTACGTTTAGACTCCTACAAGGTGACAAGGGGTCAAGTGAAAAATTATACTACTCCGTAGCCACCCACTAGTGTTTCGAGCAAGCTAAGCATCAAGCATAACATGGATATCATTTATTTTAAGAAGAAAATAATAAAGCAATTGGGATGAGTATGGGTCCACATATTGCTCTCAAGGTATTTTCAACAAGAACCGGCAGCATCATTGTCAAGGTGTAGTCCACAAGCACATGTTCCCCCACCCATTCCCACAGGTAATTCCAACCTAATATAATGTAATCAACATTGATGTTGATCTAAAACGTAACAAATATGTGCGTCGTTTTGTAGTGAGTTGCACCTTACCCACACCATTCTTTGTAAATATCTGGTCCCGACTATACATTTATGTTTTTCACATAAAAAATAACACCAACTCAACAAGAGAAAACAATAAACTTGTAGAATAACATGGATTGCCTTATCCGAGAATGGGCCTCAAGAGTGTGAAAGCCCACGTCGAAACAATAAAGAGCCAACTAACGATGCAGCTTAGAGGCAAAAGGGCCTCACAATGAACATTTTGAAGGCAGGAAAAACGACAAAAGACGATGTTGACGGAGAACAAATTGTGGTTTTTTCCAATCCACCTTAAACCTGAAGCCGCAAGGAGCGCGTGGGTCCTAACGCGTGCTACCAAATGAGGATGAAAAATAGTACAACTTTTATTTTTATTTTATTTTATTTTCTTACCGTGATCTTTTATTATTTAACTGAGCATGGTTAGGGCATGGTCATGGGAATGGAGGAGGATAGCGACAATAATAGTGCTTGCGTCCTTTACGGAAAGGTCCTTGCACTTTGATCAAGATTGAAGGGGAAAAAAGTGTGTATTGAGTGGCGGGAACACTGTTAATTCGGTCATTTGGCATCCCTAGGATAACAAGAATCAAAAAGGTATTTTGCCCCGGACCCATACGCTTACTCACCTAGCCTTCTTTCGTGCATCTCTAGGCCGGTTTTTATATTATGATTTTTCTTCTCCTAATACTATAGTCCATTAGTCCCACTGTAAGAAACCACTACCTAGTTTGATCTACATTTTTTTTTTCTAGCTAGAGTTTCGGGTAGTATTTCCTTTTTTATTTATATGGCTAGTTTTTGGCATCCATAATTGCACGATGGTGATGTTTTGCGGTGCATTTAGATTTATTTCTAAACTACACAAAGTACTGTCATGTACACTCTTCCCCGGAAAAGGATCATACACAATCAAACTCCTACATGCTACTTTTTTCAGTAAAGATGTGTAATACTGACTTACACCGGCATAAAGCATTATTAGATACTATTCAAAAAGTAGCTATATAAAAAAATTAAAGCGTTTTTATTAAAGTTTTGTAGTTTATATTAGAAAATTACTTTTTCTTTCAAGTATGTGTGCTTAGGACTTACAAGTAGCTTTAAAAATACTCACAGCTAGTGCCATTTTTTAACTTTTGCCATCATTTTTAAAAAATTAAATTTCATTTTTGGGTACAATTTTAACTTCATTCCTGATGGCATGGACAATGTGTATGGAGAAAGATTAATAGGGGGATGTGAAATAAAATCAGAAGCTTCCTTCAGTAAATGAAATTAAAACAGCTAGTGGGTGGAAAACGAAGCACACCCCAGAATGATTAGAAAAGTGATGATCACAAGTAAGGAAAAATGGTCATGATAAAGAGGAAGGTGGGCCTTGTAATGTTGAAAATGATGAGCAGAGTCGTCGAAACCCTAAACCCTAAACCCTAAACCCTAAACCCTAAACCCTAAACCCTAAACATGGAAAACGATAAGTTCAGTTCACTTCTTTTAGAAGTAGAAAGCCTTGAACAAAGTCAAACAGTGTAACTAAATTAAGTTAATTAACTAGCAATCTAGTGAACCAGAACCGGAACTGTTTCCAATAATGAACCCAATAGATCACTCTCTTGTTTCTAAAATTGGTCCCAGAAACCCGTTTCAATCAGAGCTACTAATTACTGGCATTTCATGGATAGATAACTAAAACCCCACCAAAACAATAGAATGAGAGACAAATATAAGCAGACACAAGTAGTGAAATGCTAAAGGAGGCTTGCAGTATCAGATCTCAGCATGTATTGTGAAGCAAAGAAAGCAGAGAGGGACGTTACCATCTTCTGCAAAGGTTGTGAAGGCGGCCAAGGGGGATAGGATGAGAAGAGTGAAGATGGAGACCCATTTGATTCTTGTGGAGCTCCGAGCCATCTGCAGGTGCACGCACAGAAATATTCTCTCTCTGCTTATCTGATATTGTGTGTAGGGTACTCTGTTTTTGAGGAGCGCAAAGGCAAAGAGAGAAGAGGAGTGAATGTCCTTTTATCCAAGATTCTCAGCAGTGATATGGTCTTTTCTTTCCTCTTTAGCTTCTGTTAAAAACCACTTTATTAAAACAAAGTTTCATTTAATAATTCTTCATATATTCCACAAAAGTTTCTTCCCATCTGCAGTGTGGACGCGCATTTATTTTCTTTTTTCACTCCTCTAATTTTAGGAAAGAGTGTTGTTGAAAATTATTTAATTCTGTACAAAAAAAATAGTACTAATTTATATGTTGTACAGACATTTTTTTTACGGGTTCTGAGACCCCGGTCTCCTGGCGGTCCTACCACCGTATTACGGCACTCTACAGTATTCATATATATTATCTTATGTATCCCGTGAGATTATTATTAACAAGTAAAAGTATTTTAAAGATGATATTAGATATACTTCCATTCTACACAAAAATATATATATATATATATATATATATATATATTTTTTCTTCTTTTTTTCTCCACTCTCCAAAATATAAAATCTAGACGATAAAGTGTTTTACCACACATTTTTTAAATATTTTATTAGTTACATTAAATGGAATGTTATAGAGATTAAAAAAAGTGTTATATAATATTGAAACAAGTTAAAAGTTTAGTATTATACAAATCAACCTTCACACGAAAAGTTTTTAAGAATTTTTAATTTAATTTATTATATTATTTATGAATTAAATTTTATTATTTTAAAAATAAATTATCAAAAAATAAAAATAATCTTGTACCATAATGTAAATTATAACTATCACTATAACTACTATACTCACATATAATTAATTAAGATCAATATTGTCACAACTCTTAGATATGTATATACACGCGCGCGCGCACACACACACACACACACACACATATATATATATATATATATATATATATATATATATATATATATATATATATATAAATTAATTAACTATATTACAACTTAATTACACAATAGTGCATGCTCTCAACTTACACTATAATTATACAATCACCATCATCTCATATGACATATAAACAACATCATAAAATCTCAAACATTTTTACAACACTTAACTTAGTATATGTCAAACATCATACCTAACTCGATACATATTACATAATACAACTAAAACAACTCAGTTAAAATACTAGTAAACCTTATCTGTAAAATAATTTTTGGAACTCAATTTATAGAGGAAAAAAAAAGTATTCTAAAAAAATTTAAAAAATGGGTAAGATGTATAAGTTAAAAAAAAAATGCATATCAATTTCTTTTAACTTACTTTTATCCAAAACATATCCAACCCTCCCTCCCCCAATATTCTTTGGGCTTCGGACTTTTCGGATCCAATTGTTATTGGATTCTGGGTATGTTTTCACCTATCATTTTGTAACACCAGTATGATAAAATATTAATAGACAATTATTATCTCAAAACACTTATAGTTTATTTAGGAAAGGAGAGAAATTTTAAGAAATAAAAAAGAATGGTTGAGAAATAAAGAGAAAATGATGTTTTAAATTATATTTTATGCAGTTAGATTTTTATATAAAATAAATTATTTACACAATTATATTTTTATGCTTTACTAACTTTTTAAAAGTATATTTAGACAATGGTGTAGGATAATTTGTCTTATTTTTCTTTGTAAAAAATTCTACACAAATCAAACCCATAAGAGTGAAATTAAGTCTCATTATAATATATTATCAAATTCACTTAAATTCTCTCCTCCAAACTCATGTTTTATTTTTAAATTTATTGATAATTCCTCTCATTCTTTTTTTACTCCTTACTAAATCACTTCTCCAAAAAAAAATTATTAAAGACTGTTTTGATACAAGTTAAAAGTACTTTTTAGAAATAAAAATTATTTTTTAATAAAAAACCTTTAAAAAATATTTTTGAGTTTATATCCAAATAGACTCTTATAGCATATTTATTATAAGTTAAAAATATTTCTAAAACTTTTTTACCAAAAAAATATTCTTTATTTTAATTAAAAAAATCTTAGAAATACTTCTAAACTTTCATCTAAACAAGTTTTTAATCCTACCAAACTATCAAATTAAGAAAAAAAACCCGAAAACTAAGAGAATTACCATCATTTTGAGTTAAGTAATAATATTTGTAGACAATTCAAATACTATTACTATTAGACACATAAAGAGAGGAGAAGAAAAAATTAAGCATGACAATAATATAATGTAATAGAAGGAGAGAAATATGATATAAAAAAAATGGATGTAATATTTATAAAAAAAATGGAGTGTCCAAAATTATTGCTATTGAGCTCATTGAAGGACCGATGAATAAATTTAATAATTTTAAATATATTTTTATCCTTTAAATTAAAAATAAATTTATTTTTAATTTCTCAAATTTAAAATTGATATTTTTAATTCTTGTAATTTCAAATGAAAATATTGTTTTAATATTTATATTCCATTTTTGTTTAAAATTTTATCAAATACTATCATATAAAATCTACCTACTAGGATTTTTATTAATAAAATCAGATTAAACCTATATATATTTCAATTAAAAATATTGTTTCAGTCTTTATATACAAGTTTTATTATAAGAATATATCAAATACTATTATATAAAACTTATTTATTGGTATCTTTATTTCTGAAATCACATTAAACTCTACATAATTATCTCAATATGTCACTTTTAGATATGTTATTAATAACATGATAGATTAAAATAAGATTTTTAAAAATTGCAAAAATTAAAAATAATGTTTTTAAATTTAAAGGACAAAAATAAATTTAGACTAAAAACATATTTAATTTAATTTATATCTAATTTTGATACAAAATCTTAATAAGTTGTTGCGTCATTTATCTATCTAAATTGTCCTTCCTAAATCATTCTTCGCACTTAAATGTTGAGAGGAATAGTCTTTGATGAATGCTCGGTAGAAACATAATTTTTCATCATGGTGAGTCCGACAAACGATTAAATGCATATTACATCTATATTTATTGTATAACCTAAAATTACAATTAAGAATTCAGTCTGTTGAAATTGCGAAAGAGAAAGTAGAAATAGTTTTCCACGGAGCATTGTCCTTTCAAGTTTCAACATGTGTAAAATTAACAATTCTTAGTTTCTTACTTCCGGTGGATCATTATTTTATTATGTTCTTCTTCTTTTCCAAAATACTAAAACATTTGTGTTATTGTATAACCTTTTGACACAAACGAAGCGTTTTATATAATCCCTTTTTGTTCATTTGCATAATTATTAGTGTTCTTAGTCAGAAATTGCGGTCCCTTAAAATAATCTTCCATCTTTGCTCCATGGTTGGGTTACAGCTCCTTAGAGCGTGCAACTCGCAGTCTTGCAGGTTTGCTTTTTGTTGCTTTCTTTAGTGGTGCATTGGAGAGAGGATATTTCAATTTTTTGTGATTAGTAAAGAATAAAAGATGATCTTAATATGTACGTAGTGTGCAAAGTGTTTGAGTTTTTGGTTTTAAATTTTGAAGATGATTTTTCTTATAGACACATTGTGGGCCATATGAAAATTTGTGAAGCCTTGTAGAGATTTTATAATTAATTAATGTTTATCATTTTTCTCGCATAATGATGTTATTACTCTAAATTTATATAAGATGGTCCATTAAGAATCTCATGTTGAAAATGTTAACTCTTCATATTTGATTTATTATTTATATCCAAATAATATATATAAACATGTCTAACAATATTTTTGAATAATCAAACAAATTATAATTATTTCTAAAAATCATGATTTCTAAACATTTATCTTTTCCTTCTAACTAATGTCTCCTTAGTTCCACAAATTTTTCCTAGTTAAAAATGTAGTATCGATTGGGCCTCAATGATACTGTGTAAAGTCAGTCAAAATGGATCCACCTTTGGTACTGTATTTTGCTGGCAATAGCAACGGATCATTTTTTTTTCGTGCAAAGAAGTGGGCAAGTGGGGTTTTTCAGAGCAGCTTGCATTTTTGCAGTAGTTGTTGATCAGTGTCCTCTGTCCTGTCTTGTCTTCAAGAAAAGATCCAAAAGCTTAGGGACAAGAAATTAAACTAAATTCAACATATATATCAACAACTTTTCCCTGCATAATATAGGCATGGTTAGATTTTTTTCAAGAAGACAAATATTATCATTGTCAAACAATTAAGAAAGCATAAAGTATAATAATAAGATTCACAAAAAGAAATATTATATTTATATTTACAATATAAAAATACGTTAAAATGACAAGAATTTTAAAATTAAAGAGTAAATTATAAAATAACAAATGTGTGAAACAACTATTAATTTGATATAGTGTGTCAAATTTTAAATTTATGATTAGCAAATTTGTAGGTATAGAAAGTCTTAACATTAACAACCGAATAAATTAGGTGCATCCAACTAAATGTGAATAGTGTATGAAAAGTAATGTCAAAATATAAGATGAACGATATAGGATAAATTACTTTGTCAAAATACAAGATGAATGATAAATTATAATTTTTTTGAAGGGAGTTCGAGCTGGCTCTTACTTCTCTTGGTAGTTTTTCATTCCTGTACTGTAGAAAGGGTATGCAGAATTCAGGTGTTCGTAGATTAAATTGGATTGGTATTAAGAAAAATAAACACACATCTCATATCCTCCTTCAATTTTATCATTTTTCCAACTTTACCACCAAATTGGTTTAGCTTTAATTTCGAATATGCTCAAATTCAATTTTAATTTGATAAAATTCTTAAAAGTATTTTGTTGACTAATAATTTATACAAAAATTACCATTCAAGATAATTATTCTAATTTATTTATAAAAAAATATAAATAATAAATTTATTTTATATATTAAAAAATTATTATGAATTTCAACTATTATATAATTTGCATATTTTATTTGTTATAAATTTAATTATATAAATATCAAATATTTACATTGTAATATTATACCGTTCATATAAAAATATTATTCTTTAATAATGGCAGTAAAAAAATTTGAACTTATCATCTCATGCAAGGTTCTCAAACTCCGCCACTAGCCCAAATGGTTATTAATCAATGGTGGAGAGAGACTATTTTACATTTTTTTTATTCTCATTGATGTAAATTAAGAAGGGAACAATTTAACATTGGTCTATGAATTATTATTTTTTATTTTAAAAATGTTTTTTTAATAAATAAAATTTTTCTATTCTTATGATGTATTTATCTATTAATTAATCTTTTGAGTTAAATATTTAACTAATACAATTAATTGAATTATATTAATAATTAGGTTCAATGATTTGATTCACAATTTTTTAAACAATAAAACAAAATTGAATAAAAAAAACTATTTAACTTTAATTTTCTTTAGACTATTTACTTGTTAAAGTAAATCTCAATAGTCAATTCATCCTTCATATTTTTTCACGTGATAGTTATAATTCTTCAAATGTTTGAGTTTTTCTTTATTAATTTATTTGTGTAACCTTTTTTTTTTAAAATGTTTTCTTTAATAAAATAAATTTTTTTATCTTTTATATTGTTTGCTACTTAATTAATCTTCGAGTTAATTATCTAACTAATAAAAAAAATTAATTTGTCTATAAAAAGTGTATTGACAATATAATTATATTCACAATTTAAAAAAAAAGAACTATTTTCCTTAATAAACAAACCAATTTAAAACTCGCTTAATTCTTAAAACCTTTTCAAAATTAATTTGATTTTGAAATCAGTTCTGAACCATTTATAAAAATAACTTGATTCCGAACTAATTTACTAATGTAATTTAAATAATTTATAAATTAATTCAATTTAATACAATGGTATGATATGGTTACGTGTCATGTCCAAACCATGCAAATCCCAATAGATAATCACAAAATCACAAATAAATTAGTGTCTGACCATCTGTAACAGAATATATATATATATATATGGTCCTACTCACGCATGTATATGAATAAATGTAAAGAAACTCAAATAAATTTATCAGCAAAAATAATATAAATATAAATGAAAACGTAGTGCCCATCATTTATGTTAACAATTACTCTGATGGGATCGTCTGCAAAAAATTGTGAGATTTTATAGATCATCATCGTCACAGTCATCTAGCTTGTTCTATGATTGTGTTTTTGAGCATTATACATTTGAGCAACATGAAAGGTAACGTAAAGAATATTAAAAATATTAAAGTTTCGATTTTCCACTGCCATTTTTCAATATGCGAGCATATGTTGTTTGTCGGACAATGAAGATTGTATTTTACCTGCTCAGATGATGTGCCCTTTATAGAAAAATGTTAAGTGCCAACAAAAAAAAAAACAAAGTCAAATGCAGCTATTATAATTTTTATAGATTTGGAAACATTCTTTTTTTTTTTTAAAAAAAAAAATGATATACACTTCTAGGTTTTAAGTAAATAATATCCTCTTTTATTCATTTGTATGAATGATACATATAATTCTTTATATAATATAATAAAAATTTCACATTATTAAAAGAGAATAAATTATTAATGTAAGTATTAATTATTGAATAAGATTAAATCTTTTATTTGATTTTAATTTTTAAATTATATCATGAATATCATGTATTGTGATTTAAAAAATTATACAATTTCAAAAAATAATTTTAAAAAATAAATTGAGAAATTATTATTTTTAAAATTAAATAATAAAATTTTTCATAAAGATAAAATATTATACATAATTTAGAAGTGAAAGATAAATACATATTTGATTGATAAAATATGAATTAACTATTATTTTTTTTCCTCTTATTTTAAGGGAAATAAGTGAATTTTAAAAACTAGAAAAAAAAGTGTCTTTCATTTAAAGAAGGAGAGACTAGTACAGTTTTTCCAAAATTTAATTCCAAACATTAATTTATTGTGTAATAAAATAAAATCAAGGGATGGGATCTATGGAGTTTCACTAGTAAACAGTAGAGGATTGCAATCCTATAAAACAATTTTAACAGTCAAAACAGAGAGCGAAAATAAAGAAAAGAACTTGTGACATTTCCAAGCCAATCAATTGCCTTGTCCGAATCTACTATGCCCACTGCAGCACGGTAAATAGGGCTAATGGTCAGGTCTGCACCTGCATTAAACAAGGTGACATATAACTTTCGTTAAGCATAATTGCTACAATCAGTGAGCATAATGCAATTTAATTGGACAGATATGTATTAGGTTTTTATATAAACTATTATTCGCTCAGTCATATATATATAAACAAGTTGCCTCCATGGTGCGTTTACGACACGCCCCTCCAACATTGACACCAACAACTATCTTGAAGATGTCTACCACCCAGGCTCATTCAGCCATGACCCAGTGGCATCAGACCATGCAAGTATTCCCAACAGTATGAAAATTCTCACATCTTACATGATGTTAAAAAATATTAGAAAACAAACATAGGCATTAGAGAGTGTATTTCATATCATCACCTGTACGTTTCCCACGACCATGGAAAGCAAAGCAGCAATAGGTACCAAATCTAGTGAGTCTCCTATACTGCAAATTAGAGTCCATGAGTAAATAGAAATCCATTATGATAAAAAAAAAAAAAAAGGAATTAAGAAATATGAATATCGCATCCTTACTTTTCCAGATAATCTTTCTTCAATTTTAGCCAGTTGAGAGAACGCTTGGCAGGTTCATATGTAGCATCTTCGTTTAATGTTTTGACAATTAATCCCTCACAACTACATATCAACAGACAAGCCAAACGATTGAAAAAATTCTCATTCAAATCGTTGCAAGAAAACCAAAGTTGGGAACAACTGTGAATGTTAGACAAACAATGTTAGACAAACAATGTTAGAGAAACAATTAAGTGTGTTTGTTTCGCCTGTTTCCTACTTTCTAAGCAAAGCACACTAAACTTAAATCCTTGTCTCACATATCATTCACATTCAACATGATTTTACAGAAAATCAAACAAACACTAATTTGTCTATTGTCCTTCAATGCCTATCAAATGCTTTTAGTATTGAGGCAATCACATTAATATAAAGTATAATAAATTATTGTGAAATGATGTATAATTTTAACACAAATAATGAAATTTCTATTACATGAATTTAAATAAACTAGAAGAATCAGTAGACCTTGCATTAACAGCTTTGTCAAGAAATTTCTGTATTTCCTCTACATCATTTGATGTTATTGATGTTGCAAACTGAAGAAATATCCAGCTTCTTCCTCAAAAGAGGCATAGAGATGCTGCAGAGAGAAAACCAGATATTCATCAGTAATTTGCGACTCTAAAGATAATAGAAATTACATAACAATAGGTGGTAATTAATTAGCCGGTGAATATATAGTTCAAGGTTATAGGAGTAATATAGTCCAAAGGAATGTGTACACCAAAAAATACACCCCCTTTATTATATTTATAGATGTATAGATAGACCCCGTAATTAAAGGGAGATCACAATTCATAAATTGATGAATAAATACTAGTAAAAAATAACATTAGATAAACAGTTTAAAAAGAGATCAATCGGCCACCCAACCAAACTGAAAAATTTTAAAATACCCAATCCCTTGAATTCCCCAGCCAGGATTTATTGCTATAGCTATCAGACAGTGCTCAACCTTTTTCAACCTTTTCCACTTAACTGCACCAACTCAAATGACACAATGAACAGTCAATTACACTCCAACCCACCCAGGTGCTGCTTGCACACTATGCTGGCCCAAAAACCTAAACTCGGTTTTGGATCAATCCGACGTAGCAATGAAAGTTGCTTAAAAAAAACTCATTGATAGCACTTGCTCGATCAATTGCTTATCATTGAATTAGAAGCTACATCAAAGTACTATCTTACAACAACCCACACCTGGACTTTACCAAGGCTAGATGCTGGCTCAAAACCTAAACTCGGCACATCTTATACTCTGTGGACAGACCCCTTTAAAATTTTATCTTAAAAACTGGATCAGCTTTTCAGGTTTTCAATTTACAGCCATCTCTATCAAGGATTTGACTACTTGATAAAGATAATAACAAAATGAAACTATTTGTGGAGCAAAGATAAAAACACCTCTCTACGGACTCTCAGATTTTCCTGCAGAAGTTCTTGGCCATTGAGATACAACAAATCAAAAGCAAATATACAGACATCAACCTTTACATCCTTGATATCTACTTTCTTGCGAGCCCGAGTACTAAGCTTCTGTCAAGATATTAGATCATGAAGAGAAAAACATAAAATGTTCTTGAAAGAGTCAAAAGATATCTTAAATTATAAGTCACTTTGGATAGGATAATTGCAGGTCCCAATAAATGTGATAAGGCAAATGTAATTTCCCATTTTTAAAGGATATAGATAAGCAGATAACTACCAATGATACGCATCCTATCTCTTCTATAAGAAAGGACTTCCTATATATCAGTAATAGGAAAAAACAATTTCTTAAAGTAACATTTCTAATCTCAACTCTTCACACAAAATATCAGAAATTGAATAGTTGCATCACCAAGATAGGTAAGACAACACAAGCATAATGTACAAAAGGACTTCATCATTTTGCTCAACTGCCGGTATAAAAGGTTCCTACTCTACACTATCACTAAATGATGTATTGAAAACCCATTAAAAACCATCATTAACATTACCTGGAAAGATTCAATTTGAAGTTTTTCACGATCATACGCAACAATTTCACAATCAAGAACAAATGATGATACAGTTGCTTTCTTTAACCTGTTCACTGAACCGCAAATATCAGAAACTGCAAAATTGAAAGTTGTACTGGGAAGCAACTGGTGTACTATCTCAAATCATCACCAGTCATTAAGAGTGTTTGTTTCGCTAAATGAAGCTTCATGTTTTTAAGGAAGTGCCCTTAACCAAGCCAACAAGACTGAACCAGACCCAAAAATATAATATTCCTAATACAGTTTGTGTACCTTGAAACTGCAGCGACAACGTCAGGATACTTGTCAGTGTTCCGTTCTTGGTGTCTACTGTAAACCTCAACTGAGTCATTCTCCATGTAATGTATCTGTCTCAATACAGATAACGTTATTGCACATAAAGTACAAGGGCTATGTTTCTGATGGAAAATTTGACCATGTATCACCTGGGCGCGCTCTCCGTCGTACTTGTATTCACGGTAAACTCCACATTCTGGAATTTATTTAGAACTTCTGATACACCCTTTGTTGCCTTGGACATCATAGGATCAATTGGAACACCTGGAGTAAATTTACATGTCTTTGGAAGCATCCATAGACCCTCTGTAAGCAGTGCAGACACTATTTTGTCGTAGTCAGGAAGAAGACAATGGACTTGTTTAATAATATTTGAAGCCTGATGCAAAATGAAGCCAGAAATTAGAAAAATACAATAGGAAAGGAAATATAATGAACTACAGCCTTAAGTTCCCTAAATAACTGATATGCACTGCAGCAGCAGCAACCCCCATCCCTAATGTTTAGTGCCGATGCACTTCAAATGTTTAAAACCCAATGCACATATTGATATTCACCCTGGCCTCACAAGACTTGACCACTTAAACCAATTTACTCTCTATAACATATTTCCCACTTCAACCAGATTAGCTTACCTCTTCTAAGGGAGACTTAAATATTTCAGGAGGGGGTTTAGAATGTTCTTCAGTGTTGTATGCTGCAGCTTCGCCTAATGCAGCTAAGAGAGTTTTCTCAGAATAGCCAATTCGTAACGTGCATGACGGTCCTCAGCACGTTGCAGACGATGTCCGTCTTGAAGATTCACCGGGACTTCGGGGAAATCATGTCGAAGGCCAATGCCAGGAAGAGGAACGGCACGGGTTGGCCCTTCTCCCACCAAGCCACGGTGGCTGGGTCGAAATCCGAGGGTTTCTTATTCAGCAGCGAGACTCGCTTCTTCTCCTTCGACAAAGACGGAGATGATGATGGTGACAGGTTGCGAAACGTGTTCTTCGGTGGCGGCGCGGGTTTAGGTTTAGGTTTAGGTGGTTTTTGGAGGGGTTTGAGGATGGTAGAGTTTTGAGAGGAAGTGGAGTGTGGGGATTTTCTTTTCCTTTTCCTGGGGGAGGGAGAAGGTTGCGGCGGCTGGGATTGAGATTTCTTGGCGGCGCGCATGAGGACGTCGAAGGCGGAGGGGCGCTTCGACATGGCGCGGAGAGGGGCGGAGGAGACTCAGCAAACCCTAACTGTTACGTGTTTATTCCATGCATATCATACACAAAGATGATTAAATTTTTTATAAACAAATAATTTGTTTAATATCAAAATAATTAATCATTTATTTTTATTTAAATTTATTGTCATTAAAAATTTATATTTCAAAAGTTTTAAAATTATCTTTTAATCTAACAATATTTAAAAAATTAATATAGTATAAAAATAATTATAAAAGTGTTTAAATATAAAATTAATTATTATTATTTTTAAAATATTTTAAAATAATTTTAGTTATAATATTTATTTTTATATATAAAAATAACTCTCAATTTTTACACAATAATTTAAGACGAAAAAAAATTAGCTACAATGTTGATCGAATAAATATTAATAATTTTTAAATTCTTTTAAAATGGATGTAGAGACTCGATTTCACTTGTAATATATAATAAATTTGGTTATCGCAGATTATATAAACAATTATATAAATACCGCTGATTACGTTATTTTAAAATTATAACTAATTTTATCAAATCAAAACGAGATATGTAAAAATAGTTATGATTTGGGTATGATAGTCACGTTCACAAATGGTTATAAAAATAATTATGATTAGATTATTTAAATAAACTAATCATAGCATTTCTATCAATATTTTACAAAACTTTATTCCTTGACTTAGTATGTGTGGACGAAAAATATTGGCCCAATACATATTCTAAGTTATAATTATTATACGAAGATAAAATGTATAATTAAAATTGTGTAATTGTTTAATTTTATTCACAAGTTATAATTAAAATTTTGATGTAAATGTTTATTATATGAAGATAAAATTTTAATTTAATTAAAGATATTGAAATTTATAGTTATTATATGAAGATAAAATGTATGATAAATTTTTTTAGTTGTTTAATTTTTATTCACAAGTTATAATTAAATTTTTTATGTTAATATTTATTATATGAAGATAAAATTTTAATTTAATTAAAAATATTTAGTGTGATTGGATGATTTATAAAAATCAATAAACTTATTATACATAACAATTTCTGATTATATAATAATACAAAAATAATTAATTAATCAAATATATATTAGTTTTGGTGTGTGTATGGTAGTTATTTTCAAAGTTAATAAAATTATTATATTTATTAATTTGTGAAATAATTAATTAATTGATTATATATTAGTTTTGGTGTGTATGCATAATGGTTATTTTCAATGTTAATAAAAATATTATATTTATTAGTTTGTGATTAGATGATGGTGTATGTATTTTTTTTCTTTAAATTTTATTTTTATTTTTGTGGAATGAATCACTAATTTAGTGAAAAAATGTAATGCTCAATAAGTTGACCTCTAAAATTAATAAAATTATAAAATGGTCTATGAAGTTATACATTATCAGATAATTTAGTTTCCAAAATTATAATGATGATCAAATTAATCTCTTAAATAAATAAAATAATAACTGAAATTGTAAACAATCAAGTGAGAAATAAATATGGATAAAAAGATACAAATTATTGTGTTACACGTGGGAGTTCAATCATTGACCCCTTCTATGTAAATTGCTACCAAATCCCGGAGATGGCAATGGATAAAGTTTGTGAAAAGTATCGTAATTATATTCATATCACTTTGAAAAATACTCTTACCTCATCAACCATATCCACCTCAACCACCATAGCCACACATGTAACAACTTAATTTAATCACCATCTCATATTCTTATACCTAATATATGCACCAGGTACCCACATCTAAAGTACAAGGTTGTGATAAAAAGTTATACGATTGTAGATGAAATTTATATTCAATATTTAGTTTAACATATTTGCTTTTTTTCTCTCCAAAATAAAATGAAAAGAAAGAATATTTAATTTATGTCCCACATTTTTTTTTCCTTTCCTCCAATGTTTTAATGTCTACCAAATAAGTATTTTTATTTTTTATATATAAAAAGTGTATTACTTTCTTTTTTTTTTTATGTCTATCTACTTTTTTTTAAAGTTATTATTTGTTGATATTTTATTAAATTTCTATTATAATTACTTTTTCCTGCGGAGAAGGGATTTCAAAGAATAGCCTCCCTTTGTCATGAGATTCCTAATGATCAATGATACATTTATGTACAAATTTCATGAAGACATTATTGTGACAAGTTAAAAGTAGTCAAGGATTGTTGTTAGTCCAAGAGATAATGTCTACCCTAAGCTAGAAGATAAGCAATATGTGTTAATGATTCAAAGGAGTTTAAATTCGACATCTTCTCTTAGGAAAGATGCCTTGAAGACCTTGTACAAAAGTCTCTGTAATAGAACCTTTATATAAAAAAGCTTTAGTTCAAATTCAGCTACTCCAAAAATTATACTGAAGACTCCACTTAGAAGGTTACATAAAAGCAAGCTCAAAAGCAAGTTTTAGAAGCAAATTGCTTCTGAAAGATATGTTGATAGCATGAAAGTGAAAGTACAAGCTGATGTTAGCACTGCTTAAAAATCAAGTTGTCTCGAATGGATATATTTTGAAAACTATAAAAGAAAGACATTGGGTTCATTTTCAAGTGAGCAAAACTAAAGAGAAATATCAGCTATCAAAGCCATAAACCTTGCTCCATACTTTGATATATTCATAGATGTCCACTTCAACATTTATATCTATTCTGTAATATAAAAAAATGAAGTGCGAAACTTCCTTAGTGGAAGCTCCTAGTTTAGGAGAGATTACTGTAATCTTAGCAGTTGCTAGGATACAAAAACTTGAATCAGTAAAAGACCTATCATACCTAGATTTTGGTGTTCAAAGGTGTAGGAAAGTGTGAAAAGTTTCAACTAGTTGGTTGAGTGAATTCATAGCATGTGGTTGTGATGGTTGTGGTCTCAAATGGTTGTTGAGGAAGGAAACTTAGCACATGGCTAAATGTGAAACTCATAATAGGTGGTTATGAGGGTTATGGTCTCAATAGGTGTTGAGTAAGAAACTTAGCAAGTGGCTAAGTATGGAACACCAATAGTAGGTGGTTGTGTTGTGTAGTCGAAAATCCAGTAGGTGGCTAGCGGTGTAATCAGAACAATTATTGCTAATTTAGTGAAAAATCTCACAAGGTTGTGTGAGAACTGGATAGAGCCTAAGTTGGGGTGAATATTGTGCAATCTCTCTAACTTTATCACCATCTCCTTATTTGTTGTAGTTATTTTAATGCCTTATATATATATATATGTTGCATAATCTGTCATTGTTTTTTATTGATCGAAAGAAAAAGTCATAAGAAAACTAAGCTTTTAAACACTTAGAAGTTGTTGCTTCTGAGCAACAAATTTTCATAAAGAACAAATCTTTTTTTAAGAAAACTTATTTATTTAATGTTGTTGCATTCCTTGTCATACTGCTACATATATTGTTTTGCAAATAACTGAGCTTGGAAACTGTTTTCAAAAAATACTTTAAGCTTCAGTACTAAGAAGTATCAGCTTCTTAAGCTATTTTTAGAAGATATAATTAGCATCAACACTTAGAAGCAACAATTTCTAAGCAATAATTTTTTACAAAGAAATGATTTTTAAAAAGCATAACAATTCAATCCTCCCCCTTTCTTGTATGCTAACATTCACTTCATAAGATTGTCTTTTAACCTTACAACCTCCCCTTTTTTCACTACTAGAAAAATTAAAATTAGAGAGGGAACAAATCCGTCACTAAATTTGATAAAATCCGTCACAAATCAATTAGTGACGGAATTTGTGACGGAAATGATTCCGTCACAAAATTTGGCGTCACAAAATATTTAGTGACGGATTATTTTCTCCGTCACAATTAGTGACGGAATTAAGGCATCACAAACAGTATAATTTCCGTCACTAATTTCTAATAATAAATGTTTAGAAATTAATAAAAATCCGTCACAATTTGTGAGGGATTAAATCCCTCGCAATTTGTGAGGGATTAAATCCGTCACAAACTGTGATGACTTTAATTAAGTAGAATCCGTCACAATTTGCGAGGGATTAAATCCCTCGCAATTTGTGAGGGATAAAATCCGTCACAAACTGTGTTGACTTTAATTAAGTAGAATCCGTCACAATTTGCGAGGGATTAAATCCCTCGCAATTTGTGAGGGATTAAATCCGTCACAAACTGGGATGAATCCCTCACTAACTATTGATGACTAAATTTGAGGAAACCATTATTTTTAAGAGTCTGGTAATCGATTACCTATACATGTAGTCGATTACCAGACAATGAAAATCATATGTTCAAAATTTACTTATTAAAAGGTTCTATGGTAATCGATTACCCATTTACTGTAATCGATTACCAGAAGATGAAAATTCCAAATTCGAATTAAAACTTTACAACTTGAAACTAAACCGTTATAATCGATTACCAAGTCTTGTAATCGATTACCAGAGCCTATTATTCTGGACTAAACAATAACATTTATCTTCTGAAATTTAATAACAAGTAACTAAATGTGCTATATAATCCTATCAGATGCAAACAATCATTGAAAAATGCGTTTATAGTATGTTAATGGAACAATTATTGATTCAAGATCGTGCATATTTAATTTGTACAATTAATCAACTGTATATAATAACTCATTACTATTGTCCAACATATTATATTTTATTCTAAGACTATTCATGAACAATTGACTAAAATATTTTTTTTTTCATTCGAATACAGTGCAGAATAAAGTTTTTAGTAATACATAATACAAAATTATAATAAACTAATTTTTAAATTTATGTACATTATCACATTAAAAAAATTGTATGCTAATCTAAGATAGAGTTTTTTACTCAATGAGACAAGGAAGTTAACACTCAGTTGTACATTTTGGAAGATTTGTTTTTCCTCCATGCTAACATTCCCCACAGCTACTCCCATGCAGAGCACCTTCTTAAGCTGGAATAGCCTTACTCTCATTAACCTTTGACTCGAGAGTTTCTTGGTGAGTCACAAGTGTTGGGAACTTCCCTGCAAAGTGGTGCAAAATATCATAATAAGGTTCAGCTAAAGCAATATTGAAATCAGAAACCCAAAATATAACAATTCTAAAAAGCAGGGAATCAAATTAAAAGCAAGGGATAGTAGAGCCAATTCAAAAGGATAACCAAAGCCACTTAAAAAAATTATGTAGTTAGTGTTTAAAAACATCCAAGTAAATAAAATATAGCGCAATGTGACCAGAAATTAACAAGAACACAGCAATGTATTATGTGAACTGATCAGAACAAGCAAATCTCCAAGTACACTCTAGAACATCCAAGAGGATCAAAATCGTAAACCCAAAACAATAAAACGTGCCTGCCTTGTTGAGACCAGGTCCCAATAGTACTTGAAAGCAAACCAGAGAATAACTTGGAGTTCAAATTAGGTTAATAGGTGAGCTTCCAACACAACAAAAGTACCAATCCAATTGCTAGATGTTAAAAAAATTGAACTTGACAGTTAACTATGTGTACGTTTCACTTTTAGAGATGTTGCAAATATAGTTACTCGATCGTTAGATAATTGATATGCATAAAGGCCAAGAATTAATCATCCAAGTACCTAAAGTTACCTTTGAAAAATAAGCAATTTTCTAAATTTATGCTATCACAAACAAGCACATAATGCAACTGCTAGTTGTAGAATAAACTACAATGATACTCAACTCGAAGCTATAGAAAAAAGGAAAACTGTGTGAGGATGTATCTAATGAAAAAGTTATTTTGACTAGTGAGGGAAACCAATTTTAACCATACAACTACAAATGGATGATTGAAATTAATAGGTCACATGATCATCCCAAAAAGTACATGATTTTTATAATTTAAACTTAATCACTCATGATAAAGATTTAATGGCCAATACCTGTTCCTGTCAATCACACACAAAAAAATATCATCGATGTCTCTCATACATAGATGTATAGTTTACTGCAGTATCATAAGCTTGGCGGTTCAATATCTTAGATAAGTCAATTTCAAAATATGAGGCACCACTAGGCCCTAAGGTAACTACAATAAAGCACGGTGACATAACAAGAAATTTTACCTCCATAATCGTTCTCCTTGACATTCAAATAAGAATCAGGAACCACCCACCGAACTCCCGGCAATTTTGCATTTCCAAAAAAACCACAAACTGAATAAACCCTCACTAGCACAAAACACATGCAAAACACTTAAAGCTCAAAAACAACATATACCTTTAATCTTGTAAGAAAGCTCTTCAGACACAAGCGCACCAAACACAAAGTAGTGCCTAGTCGAAACAGAATATATCTTCATCCGGGCTTCCTCTTCACTGCAAAAACCAAACCAACCACACTAAATAATCAAAATTCAAAACCCACAAGATGCATATTTTACATCGGTTCTACATCGGTTCTCTCACTATTAGCCAAATAGAAGTCATTTTCAATTTTTAGTTTTCTATTTCTACCTAACCCATGATTTTTAAAGTTAAAATACGAAGGGTTTCAAGATTATAAAAGAAATCATAATTAAAATTATAAAAATCATAATTAAAATATTATAACAAATATTCTGATATGACTCAATGAAGGGTTTCAAGATATCTTGTTTTCTTACTTTTTTTTCCTTCATTTAGAAGCAATTAAAGTTAAAAAAAATAATTAAAAACTTGTAAATTATCCTTGTCACTTTTAAATCTAAATTACATTAATTTATAGTTTGTTTTTAAACATAAAATAAAGAAATTAAAAGATATTATTTTATTAACATAAAATAAGAAACTTTTAATTTTTTAACTAAAAATTTACACTTTAAAATTATAAAATTATGACATTAGAAAGACATTTTTCAATAAACAACTAAACTAAAAAATAACAAATCAATAACTTAGAAAAATAAATTGACACTTCTGATTTCTTTACTTTAATTTATAAGTTTTTTTAAAATTTATTATATTATAATTAAATTATTAAATTAAAAAATAAATATTTTAAACTTTTCTAATTACACATTCATTTTTAACTTTTTTAGCTAAAAAATTATATGTTTAATTGTATTTTTTATCTTTCAAGTATTGCAATTGTGCAATTTTGATCTCTAAGATTTTAATTGGGTAATTTTAAATTGCAATTGTGCAATTTTAGTCCTTCAATTTTTAATTGAACAATTTTAGTCTATTAAATATCATAATTATGTGATTTTAGTCTCTCTCATTATTCAATTCTAACTCATATTTTTCACAATATTAGGATACTTGAAAACACAATATCGAGTAATACCTGTCATATTAATAACTTTCATGCAATGTTTTAAAGGTATTTAATAATTATTACTATTTTAACAATGATAGAAATTGAAATCAAAGTAATTCAAATACCAAGAATTTCAAATTCCTTGAATTTGTAAAATTACTCTTCCAAACACACCATAAGGGAATGCAATTGTAAGAGACAATTATATGAGTAAGATGTTTATTGTATGGATTAGAGTACTCTGTGGGTTCTTAAGAGAACCCTGAGAGAAACAAATAAACTATGCAAGTTTATATTTTGTTTTTTGATTGTTCTGTTGTATTCCTTGTTGCGTGAGATGTATGAATATCTATTTAATTCCACAAATACATGAGTTTTGATTTGAATTAATTAAACATGTTTGGTATTTCAAATATGAAAAAGATTATGTTATTCAATTTTTGTTATTTGTGTTATGGTATGTGGGGTAGAGGGTATCACACAAATGATACATATTTATTATTAATAAATACATAAAATATATATATATATATATATATATATATATATTATAATTTTATAATATTATTCATAAATTAATATCAATAATATTATTAGTATATTTATACATAAACTAATAATTTGATAAATATAACTTATTATATATTAATATACTTTTACAAAAATATAAATATACATATCTTATCTACTATATTTATATTTTTGTAAAAGTATATTAATATATACTAAGTTATATTTATCAAATTATCAATTTATCTATAAATATACTAAAAATATTATTGATATGAATTTATTAGCAATATTAAATTATTAATAATATATAAATTTTATTTATTTAGTAATAATAAATATATATCATTTGTTACATTAATAAAAATTATAGTATATGTTAACTTAAATAAGCAAATAATGGTATAATTCTAAATTATTATTATTATTATATATATATATATATATATATTGAAATTTTAAAATTATTAAATTTTTAATGGGAGAGATTCAAATTGTACAATTATGATTTTTGAGAGACTAAAATTGTTCAATTAAAAATTAAAGGACTAAAATTGCACAATTACAATTCTTTAGGGACTAAAATTATCCAATTAAAATCTTAGAGATCAAAATTGCACAATTACAATACTAGAGGGATCAAAAATGTAATTAAGCCAAAATTAAATTAATATTTTATTTTTTATTTTCACAAGTTTATTTTAAAATATTTTTAATGAATGTCTTAGTTTCTTATGTTCAAAATTGACAATTTTTTATTTAATTAAATGAATTTCATAATTTTTTCAGTCCTTTAATGAAATAAAATATTTTAATTTTATTATTTTTAAAAAAAAATTAACATATTTTCTTTAATTATGCATAATTCTTAAATATAAAAGTTTCATAAATAAAATTTAATATTTTGAGAGGGAACAATTTGTCACAAATTTTTTCACAAAATATTTTAACCTATTTGTGACGGAATTTTGAGAGGGAAAAATCCGTCGCTAAATTTTTTCATTTTAGTGACGAAATTTGTGACGGATTTTTTAGAGACGAAGTTCATTCCGTCACAAAATCCGTCACAAACATTTTTTTTTATTTAGTGATGAAATTTGTGACGGATTTTTAGAGACGAAAATTTTTCCGTCACAAAATCCGTCACAAATATTTTTTTTTTGATTCAGTGACGAAATTTGTGACGGATTTTTAGAGACGGAATATATTCCGTCACAAAATCCGTCACAAAAGTCAATAAATTCTTGTCCGTCACAAAACTTAAAATTCCCTCACAAAATGCGTCACTATTAGCGATGCTATTTTTTCCGTCACAAAATTCGTCACAAATATTAATTTTTCTAGTAGTGTTTGATGGTAATATACACATTTTTGAAAAGAAAATTTTTTTATGTGATAGATCGAGTCATTTTTTCTATCAGATGAAAGACTTTACTTTAAATTTTTTTTATTAGATAATATGTGCATTTTAATGAAATTTTGGTATCAAAGCCAAGAATGTGTGTTTTAATAAAAAATTGACTTGTTTGAGTGAAAATGCCCATTTGTATCAAATCAAAATTTTATCAAATTTATGAATAAGAGGAATAACAAACATCACACTATTCAAAAAGGTTAAGAAGGAGCACCTTTTAATAGTTTAAATATCTGTAGATGACATAATATTTGAAGCTACCTCTTAGAAGATGTGCAAGAAATTCTCATATTTGATGAAAGGAAAATTTAAGATGAGCATGATGGGAGAATTAAAATTCTTCTTCGGATTGCAAATCATGTAACTGGATAAGGCATATTCATACATCAGGAAAAATACACCAAAAACATTTTGAAGAAATTCATAATGGATGAAGCTAAAATCATGAGTACACTTATGCATTCATCTCATCATTTGTGTTGACTCAAAAGGTAAATTAATTAGTATGTGAGAAGGAGAACAAAGGTATGATTGGATCTTTTCATTATCTAACTGCTAGTAGACAAAATATAATGTTCTCATTAGGTTTATGTGTTAGATTTTAATATTCTCCTAAAGAGTCTCACATAACTACTATAAAAAGAATATCATGATATTTAGTTGGAACTACTAATCATGATTTGTGGTTTGAGAAAGGGACAAGCTTTTGATGTGTAAGGTTATAATGATGCTGGTTTTATTGAAGATAAAATGGAAAGGAAAAACACAAGTGGAACTTGTAAATTTCTAGGAAAATCTCTTGTTTGATGGGAATAAAAAAATAGTATTATCCACTACAAAAATTGAATATGTGGTTGTAACTGCATGTTGCACATAAGTAATCTAGATCAAACAACAACTCCTAGATTATTCACTCAAATCTAAGAAGATTCCAGTATTGTGTGACAACACTAGTGCAATTTAACTATCAAAGAATCCAATTCAACATTCCATATCAAAGTATATAGATGTCAAACACCATTTCATTAAAAATCATGTTCAGAAGGAAGATATTTAAATAAACCAATGGTCATTAAACATTTAACATGGTTAAAATTTTTAATATTATTTCATTTATTAAAATAAATCAATATTAATTTATTAAACATTTCACTCAATACACTACAAATAATAAATATTTACATTATACCGTGTAAATAAAAAGTATTTATTTTAATGTATAATTATCTATGAACAAAATTTTAACTTATCATCTCATGCAAGGTTCTAAAATTGAACACTAGCCCAACGAATTATTAATCAATGGTGCAAAAAGACAATTTTACATTAGCTAAAATGATATTTTTTACATTGATTGTGCAATCAATGTTATTCTCACTAATGTAAGAGGTGAACAATTTAACTTCAGTCCATGAACCAATGTTGAAAATGATTTTCCACATCAGTTGACTATAACTAATGTAAAAAGCTACATTCTCCACATCAATTATGGTTCAATACATTTAAAACATGAGATTTATATATATATATATATATATATATATATAAAGAATTGTGTTCATTTTTGTAATATCCTAAACCTGTACACATTAAAAACATTTCCTAATATCAATGATACATATGTCACCATAATATTAATCCTAAAATATCATTTAAATGAAAAAAAAAAACTAACCATTTAAATTGCACACATTCTAAACTAACCATTTTTTAAGTTGTACCTGTCAGGAGGGCGAGGAGCCGTCTACGTGCATAAGTTATACATTAACTAAATGCATCCAAACATCTAAGACAATTTCTAAAGTATCCAACTGATTTTTAAACTACTTAAATATAGTCTAAACTAAACTACCAAAATGAATTGTAAGTTAGTTTCAAACTAAAATAAATTTTAATTTTGAGAAATCTCAAAGAAAAATCTTGGCAAAATTTGTTGTATTTGATCGATGTCCTCTTACGCCAACGGTTCATCATCCACAAATTTCTACAACTTTAAATTAATAACAAATAGCACTACTAAAATTTCTCTTATTACATGCGATTTTTCCTGCGAATTTTTCATAAAAATTTGTAGGAAACGTTGTTCCTGCAAATTTTTTTGCGAAATTTTATCTGCAGGTAATACCTTCGTGGATAATATATTTTTGCGAATTTTAAAATTCGCAGGAAATTTTCATGCGAAATTTCTTGCGAAAAAAATTCGCAGGAAAGTTCCTTGAAAAAAAAAATTCGCAGGAAAGTTTCCTGCAAAAAAAAATTCGCAGGAAAGTTTCCTACAAAAAAAAATTCGCAGGAAAATTCGCAGGAAAGTTTCCTGCAAATTTTTTCGCAAGAAATTTTGCAGAAATATTTTTTACGAAAAAAATTAAAGAAATTACTATAAATTCTATCTATAATTTTTTAACTTTTAAATGCTTACAATGAATTCATCCGAAACATTTCTTTCCATGCCTCCGACATGTGATACATAATCTTTTAAATTCTAAGATTTTAGATTATAAGTCAAACACTCAACCATACAAATCAACTTGTAAGGTAAGTGTTGCCCCAACTTATATACTCTTTAATTGCTTTATTTTCAATCGATGTGGGACTTGAAGTTTTTTTTAAATATTAAACTTATAAATTTAAATATTTTTTTTATTTTTCCTGCGGATTAAAATTTGCAGGAAAATTCGCAAGAAAAGTTACCTGCAAAATTTTTCTACCATTTAGTAAACATTACTTGTGAATTTAGTTTTGCAAGAAAATCTGCAAGAAACAAAATAAAATTCTTACAATATTTTCTGCAAATTTTTACCATGGAAAACAATTTTTATGATTATTAAAATTGTAGCAAAATTTGTAAGAAATATCTGTAAATTATTTTTCTCAAATAAATTCGCAAAAAAATTCTGCGAATATTTTTTTGCAGGAAAATTTGCTAAAAAATTTTGAGAATATTTTTTTGCAAGAAAATTCGTAAAAAATTTCTGCGAATATTTTTTTGCAGAAAAATTCACAAAAAATAACATTTTTCTAGTAGTGTAGATCATGAATTATAAAAATTAAAATTAATATTAATATTTTTATTTAAGATTAAATACACTAACTTATCCCATGAATCAATAATGTATGTGTTGACAATGGTTAATATGTGTTCATTTATATAGAAATCAAATTCATTATTTCAGCTGATTTACCTATAAGACTACATAATTAGATATCAAATTCAAATATTAGAAATTGTGATACAACTCAAATATCATGTTCAAATATTAAATTCAAAGTACTTACATATAAGTTAATCCAATGATTTTTATTTATTTATTGTTGTTGCGATAAGTGCTTAATTATCCGACAGGTTAACTCCGTCATATTTAAAGTATAAGATTCAAACATGTAATATAAATTAACAATAAAACAATTGTAGTAAAATTAAAAGATTACATGTCTAATAGTGTCGTAATTCTCTTGTTTGGCTTCTTAAGCAAGAGTACAAAGTACATGACAGTCATGTCCATAGAACAAATAATCAACATCTGTCAATCACTACTAGAAAAATGTTATTTTCTTGCAAATTTTCTTGAAAAAAAATATTTGCAAAATATTTTTGTGAATTTTCTTGTAAAAAAATATTCATAAATTTTTTTTACGAATTTTCCTGCAAAAAAATATTCGCAGAAAATAATTTACAGATATTTCTTACAAATTTTGCTACAATTTTAATAATCATAGAAATTTTTTTCCATGGTAAAAATTTGCAGAAAATATTGTAAGAATTTTATTTTGTTTCTTGCAGATTTTCTTGCAAAAATAAATTCGCAAGTAATGTTTATTAAATTGGTAGAAAAATTTTGCAGGTAACTTTTCCTACAGATTTTCCTACAAATTTTAATCCACAGGAAAAATAAAAAATATTTAAATTTATAAGTTTAATATTTTAAAAAAATTTCAAGTCCCACATCGATTGAAAATAAAGCAATTAAAGAGTATATAAGTTGAGGTAACACTTACCTTACAAGTTGATTTGTATGGTTGAGTATTAAGCTTATAATCTACAATCTTAGAATTTAAAAGATTATGTATCACATGTTGGAGGCATGAAAACAAATGTTTCGAATGAATTCATTGTGAGCATTTGAAAGTTGAAAAATTATTGATAGAATTTATAGTAATTTCTTTAATTTTTTTCGTAAAAATATTCCTGCAAAATTTCTTGCGAAAAAATTCGCAGGAAACTTTCCTGCGAATTTTTTTTGCAGGAAACTTTCCTGCGAATTTTTTTCGCAAGAAATTCCACTGCGAATTTTTATGAGTCGCATGTAATAAAAAAAATTTCTAGTAGTGAATGAGCATTGCATTCGAGAGTAATAAATGAAAAAATAAACATAATTCAAAAGAAAATTATGAACTTGTATATACTCAATGCACGGTGCCAAGTAATATCATTTTTTGGACTCAAGTATTGAATTTGTGTATGTATGCTTGATATTCTTCTTTCTTGTTCCCAAACTTTTGAATAGATCCAAGCTTAAGAAATTTGTGCAAGTTTGTATTATCCTTTGACATAGTCTTTATTCCGACACTTGGTAAAATAATGTTAATGATAAATTGTGAATTATCTAATTACTAAAATTACAAATAGAAAGTACGTACTTGCAACAACCATACATAGTTGGTGACTTAAGATGTTCAACATTTGATTCCCTGCTATTATTTCCAATAAATCATTCCTAAGTTTTAGTTTTATATTTTAATATAAGCCAAGTTTTAATATGCCTAAGTTATAGTATCTATATTTTTATATGATAAGCTAAGTTTGTAATATACCTTGGTTTTATTAATTTGGACTAAATTTTGATAAAGACTAATACAAGCTAAGCTTTAAGGTTAAGGCTTAAGCTAATATTAATTTAGGCTAAGTTTGAAGATAAAACTTATGCTAATTTTAAGGTTATGCTTAGCTATGGTGACTAGAGATTTAGGTTTTAGCCTAATTTTAAGAGGAGGGTTCAAACGACATCGGTATAACTTTAACCAAGTGTTACACCGCTCAATAACTTTATATTAAATGTGAATTTTTTAAATCCAACCGTTAGATTGAAAGTTCATATCTCTTAGATCATATATATATCAAATTTTATATTAATTTAAGATGATTTGATACTTCAATTTTAACAAAATTTGACATATATGATTTAAGAGATATGAACTTTCCATCTAACGGTTGAATTTTTAAAATTCACATTTAATATAAAGTTATTGAGCGGTGTAACACTTAGTAAAAGTTACACCGGTGTCGTTTGAACTCTCCTCTAATTTTAAAGTTAAATTTCAAGTTCACACTCTTATTTCGTTTAACATTTCTCTGTCGCAACTCTTTTCTCGTATTTCTAACTATCTTCGCACACCTTTCATGGGTGTTTTCAGCGTCATGAAGGAGGTCTGGTTAGCATAAAAACCATTCATAAAAATACAAAGGTGATCGGAAGTGCAAGGAAGGGACCGTGACAAGAAAATATTGAACAAAACAAGAGTGCGAGCATGAAATTGAGTCTAAGGTCTACAAAATGTTTGCAAAACACTATATTACATTGGTTGTAATTTATAGTTTACATTATTTAAAAAATTGTGACCGTGTATGTGATTTTTCTACTATTGAATGTCTTATTAAACTCAATTTAAAATCATTGACGTAAAGGCTGACAAAAGGCATGTACCGTACCGTAGAGAAAAGCAAGGAAACAAATTCCGGAAGAGGCGCCTTTTGTAATCACGTTATTTTTCTGTGCTCTAAGCACTCAAGGTACGAACAAATAAGAGAAGGTTGGTTTCCATAATCCACCTTGTGGATACTGATAGTTAAGTTCCGTACATGTGATATGCTACCAAAATGTAAGGTAACCGTAATACTAACCTTCCAAATCGTATATCACAAGGTGCGTGCGTGGGTCACTTCCGTCATAATTAAGGCTCGTGTTCAATCTTCATCTTCATTTTCATTATGATGTATTTGCTTCCATATATAAAAGATAAGTGATATACTGCTTGTCGGGCATATTCGTCCTCCCCTTACATTCAATGAAGAATATAGTAGCAGCGTTGATCATTCGGAGCATAGATGACTGGTGGAGGAAGTAGCAGCAGTAGAGGCAACAAGAGATGTACTACGTATTTTTTTGGAAATTTCCCTGAAGCCTACGATGAGTATGATATGTGGAAAATATTTCAACGATTCGGGAGAGTGTGGGAGGTTCTAGTGGCCAGGAAAAGAAACAAATGGGGTCGCAGATTCGGTTTTGTTAGGTTCCTGGACGTTGTTGATGCCAAGAGACTCGAAGACCAATTGGATAAAATTTATATTGGTAATGCCAAGCTATATGTCAACCTGCCAAAGTATCCGAGGCGGAGTGCCTTGCAGGATCAACGCGGAATGGAAAGAAAGGGTCCCCGCGCAGCAGAACATCCAGGGGTAACTTCGTTCGCAGCGGGTCAACCAGGGATAGAGCAAGTAAGCAAAGCTTCAACCCAACCACAAGTTAACCTGAAGTCCTATGCAGAAGCAGTTCAAACAGGTATGAAGCATGCAGAGCGAGGAAAACAGGTCTGGAGGCGTAAATCCTCTACGCAGCAAGACAAATGGAACGGCGTGTCTTTTACGGTGACAGAGGTTAATACACACTGGCTAAATGATTGTTGGGTTGGAAAGTTAAGGGATTTAACAATGTTTGAAAAATTAAAAGAAACCCGACTTTTTCATGATGCGGCAACCGTCAAAGTCAGATATATGGGAGATGATATGGTGTTGATTTCTGGTGTCGATGAAGAGATGCTGAACAATCCGAATCAAGAGAATGAATTTTGGTCCTTTTTCCACTCAATCCAAAAGTGGGAGCCCAATTCCATTCCTGGAAATAGATTAGTTTGGGTTCGGTGTATTGGGATTCCTATTCATGTATGGGGTGAGGAATGTTTTTCCAAAGCAGTGGGAACAGTTGGCTCATTGGTTGCTATCGACAATGAAACATCCTCTTTTAATAGACTTGACTCAGCAAGATTGCTTATTAAAACATCTGCCCTTCAACTAGTGAATATCCATTTTATGGCGAAGATCAATGGTGTAATTACGTGTGTCCGTATCCAGGAAGAGTTGGCTACCTCGGTTAACCAATGCAGTTGTTGGATGAGATGTAATCCTAATATGTCGGTGGCATCTAACGAAAGTGACGCAGATTTGAGTTTCAACTCATCGGCATCGGAGGATAATGAAGACAATATGAGTGTGGAGGAGGAGAACGCTACTCCGGCGACTCAACGTTGTGTGGATAAAGAAGGAAGCAATTTGAATCTTGATCCTATGGTTCTTACCCAGCGGGTGGATGATAATGAAAACGACCAAAGGATAACTCATGTCATGGCGTGTAAAGGGGGAAGCGTGCCATCATTGCTTGGGGATGGACAACTTGACAATAACATTGATTTGCTTGGTGGAGGATCAGGTTTGGGTCCACCCATATTAACGAAAAAAACAGCAATCGGATATCAAGAGAACGATTTTCATAGGGAGGCAGGTAAGCATGCATCTGAGGAATGTCAGGATTATAGTGTACCAAGGTTTGACCTTTGTTACAAAGGTGGCAACCAAATTTTGGAGGTCGTAGCTAAAGTGGGCTCCATCGGGGGTTACGTGGCAAATGTTTCAAGGCCCAACTTAAGTGGTCTTTCACTTACGAATGGTGTATATGGGCTGTCTAACCCTGGCCCATCTACGCCTATTATAGAACACGCTCCAAGCCAAACCATTGTGGAAGAGTCTCCAGTTGGGATCCAAACAAATGCTATTGAAGAAGTAGACGTGAGTCCGGGAGTGGTGGCTTATATCAACCCCCAACCTGCTATTGTTCCTTCCAATTCCCCATTGACTCATTCTCTCCCCCCTCTAGATGAAGTGGCGAACCGGAATCACACCATTATTTCCAACCCGCGATCCATCAAAGGTAAACGGGTTGCATCTGTTAAGCAGCATCGAAGAAAGGTTAGGCAACAAGCCCTTTCGTTTTGCAATTCAATTTCTGATGGAAATATTAGAAATTGCAATAGGATGTTCTGGTTAAAAGATGAGGTCATAGAGGCTAAGCGAGTCTGGGAAATTGGCAAGGCATTAGGCGTGACTTTTGATGGTGAGGAGGAACATATCATAGAAACATTGGTTAATCTAGAGTCAAGAGATCAACAGGAGAGGCATAAGATAATTGACGAGTCAAGGGTGGATAATATAGTCGGTAGATCATGAAGTTGATGACTCTTAATGTAAGAGGGATGGGAGGGAAAATCAAGCAGAGGTATATTAAAAGGCTCATAATTGAGGAAGACATTCATATCTTGTGCTTGCAGGAAACTAAAAAACAGGATGTAACAAATGAGGTTTGCTGTTCATTGTGGGGGGACAACGATTGTGACTGGAGGATGGTTCCCGCCATTAACAAGGCGGGTGGTCTATTAACTACTTGGAGGAAAGACAAGTTTGATTTGGTCAATCAGTTTGAAGGTGTGGGATTTCTAGGTATTGTGGGTACCTGGAAAGATAATGGTGTACAAATTGTGATTGTTAATGTTTACGCCCCATGTCAATCAATGTTAAAACGGGAACTGTGGGCTGAGCTAATTGGTAAGAGGAGTGCTATTTCTGTATCTCTCTGGTGCCTAGCTGGAGACTTCAATAGTATTAGAGTGGTGTCTGAAAGGGTCAATTTGGTGCACGAAAGTCATAACCAGACTGATATTCAACTTTTCAATGATTTTATCTCTAATATGGAAGTTGAGGATATTTCTATTGTTGGTAAACGATTCACATGGTTTAAGCCAAATGGTATGGTCAAGAGTAGGTTGGACAGAATCTTGGTTTCTAGGGATTGGTTTCTTATTTGGCCTGGCTGTCTACAGACTGTATTAAATAGATGTATTTCTGACCACTGTCCAGTCAAGATGCAGGTGTGTAACTCAGATTGGGGACCAAAACCATTCCGCACCCTAGATCATTGGTTTCAAGACCCATCGTTTAAGAAGTTTGTTGTGGACTCTTGGGAAGGAATCTCAATTCAGGGGTGGGGTGCATATGTTCTAAAGGAAAAGTTGAGAGTGTTGAAGTCAAAGCTAAAACATTGGAATCTAGAGTCTTTTGAGAATCCACAGGCCTTACAACAACGGATCGTCAAAGATCTAAACTACCTGGATAAGAAGGAGGAAAACCTTGGGTTGTCTGAAGAAGAGATCCATAAGAGAGTGGAATTACAAAATGAGTTTTGGAAAGTGGCAATTAGAAACGAGGCGGTTCTATCACAACAGTCAAGAGTGAAATGGTTGAAAGAAGGGGACTTGAATACAAAATTCTTTCATCTCATGGTAAGCTGGAGGAGAAAGAAAAATGCCTTGAAAGGACTATTCATTGATGGTTCTTGGTCAGAGGATCCTACAGTAGTTAAGGGACATGTTAGAGATTTCTTTTATCAGAGGCTTCAAGAGCAGTGCCAAAATAGACCAAGACTGGATGGTACACATTTTAGATCACTTTCCCAAGATCAGAATGAATTACTCATTGCTCCATTTTCTGAAGAGGAAATTCGATCTGCAGTGTGGGAGTGTGGTAGTAATAAATGTCCGGGTCCTGATGGTGTGAATTTCAAATTCTTAAAGGAATTTTGGGAAACTTTAAGAGGGGATATATGTCGCTTTCTTATGGAATTTCATCACAATGGGAGACTGCCTAGGGGCACGAATTCTGCCTTCATCACTCTAATACCAAAGAAACAGGATCCACAAAGCCTTGAGGACTACAGACCCATCTCCTTGGTTGGGTGTATGTACAAGATTTTAGCCAAAGTTCTTGCCAATAGAGTCAAGCGAGTTCTGCCAAGTGTTATTGATGAGCGACAAAGCGCCTTCCTTGAAGGTAGGAATATGTTACATAGTGTGCTGGTTGTTAATGAGGTTATTGATGAAGCTAAGAGGATGAAAAAACCTATCATATTCTTTAAGGTTGATTTTGAGAAGGCATATGACTCTGTGTCATGGGAGTACCTACTATATATGCTTGAGCGCTTGGGTTTTAATGATAAATGGATTGGATGGATCAGGGAGTGTCTCAATACAGCTCGTCTATCAGTGCTAGTTAATGGTAGTCCCACTGACGAATTCCCAATGAGAAGGGGGCTAAGACAAGGTGATCCCTTAGCCCCCTTTCTCTTCACGATTGTAGCAGAGGGGTTGTCAGGATTGATGAGGGAAGCAGTGAAGCATAAGAGATTTAATAGTGTGAAGGTCGGGCACAATCAAGTTGAAGTTAGTTTGGTTCAATATGCAGATGATACAATGTTCTTTGGAGAAGCTTCTTTGCAAAATGTATTTCTGATAAAAAGTCTAATCAGATGCTTTGAGGTGGTCTCAGGGTTAAAGGTCAACTTTTTCAAGAGTAAATTTGGTTCCATTTGTGTGGATCAGGCCCTAGTGGAGGATTTTGCACATTTGTTAAATTGTGCACTTCTATCTCTACCGTTTCCATATTTAGGCCTCCCCATCGGGGCAAATCCTAGGAATGTGGTCACCTGGAGGCCAATTATCTCAAAAGTTCAGAAGAAACTTGCGATGTGGAAGCATAAAGTTCTCTCTATGGCTGGTAGAGTGTGTCTGGTGAATTCTGTGCTAACTTCCCTCCCTCTTTATTATTTATCTTTCTTCAAAATCCCAAATCGGGTGTCTAAGGAGATAGTTTCCCTACAAAGGCGCTTTTTGTGGGGTGGAGTCGGGGATCAGAAGAAGGTTTGTTGGATTAGTTGGGATAAGGTGACCCTACCAAAGGAAAAAGGGGGATTGGGAGTAAAAAATATCATACTCTTCAATAGATCGCTACTGGCTAAGTGGAGATGGAATCTCTTCCACCAATCCAGCTCTATGTGGGCTCAGGTTCTACAATCAAGGTACAGAGGTGGGCACAATCTGTGTGCTCAAGCCTCCTATCCGAAGGATTCTATATGGTGGAGGGATCTTTTAATGGTGTGTGGTGGAGTTGAGGAGGATAATTGGTTTGATAAGTTGATTGAGTGGAGAGTTGGAGTGGGGTCTAAAGTTAGATTTTGGCTAGATAAGTGGGTGGGGCCTACTAATCTTGCAGTTGCATTCCCTAGATTGTTCATTAGCTCTGATCAGCAACTTGCTTCTATTGCAGAGATTGGGGCATTTGTGAACGGAGAATGGGTGTGGCACCTCAGGTGGAGGAGAAATAGATTTGAGTGGGAAATTCCTTTAGAACAACAACTTTTGCGCCTAATTAATAGTCGCATCTTCAATTCCTCCCAATGCGACTCTTGGAGTTGGGTGGCAGAGTCCTCAGGGATGTTTTCTGTTAAGTCGGCTTATCAGATCATATTAGCTGAGTCAGTCACTATTGAAGATCACGATATCTTCAAGTTAATATGGTCTATCCCTGCCCCTCCTAAAGTTCTCTTCTTTGCTTGGAGGCTTCTGAATCGAGGACTCCCAACTGTGGATAATTTGGCACGCAGGAATATATTACTTGGCGAGCATGAATCTAGATGTATCTTTTGCAAGGTAGATATTGAAACCACTACACACATCTTTTGTACATGTCCGATGGTTGATAGAGTTTGGAAACAGTGCCTCTCCTGGTTAAATTGTCCTGCACCTCTTCCTAGGCAGATCTTCGACCACTTTTCTTTCCTCCCAGCACCAATTCAAAACGAGTCAGAGGCAGAAACTTGGCATACTGTGTGGCTAGCTACAATGTGGACCTTATGGAGGTACAGGAATAAGTGTATCTTTGACGGCGGAACATTTGAGCAAGGTAGTATAG
This sequence comes from Cajanus cajan, assembly GCF_000230855.2. Classification (NCBI taxonomy): domain Eukaryota; kingdom Viridiplantae; phylum Streptophyta; class Magnoliopsida; order Fabales; family Fabaceae; genus Cajanus; species Cajanus cajan. The sequence continues at coordinate 84,359,328 of NC_138517.1, forward strand.
TTAGAGACATTCTTATTTTTTGTTGGAGGTGGCTATCCACCCTCAAACCATCCTTTGCCTATTCTTTCTCTCAATGGAGTAGCAATCCTGGGCCATGTATTTGTTTCAACGGGTGTGGATAGGGTAGCAGGTTCTGATTATGAGGAGATAGAAATGTACTAAGTATTTCTCTATAATCCTGGAAAACTCTATACTTTGTATATGGGTTCAGGTACCCCTTGTACCTGTTATATATTAATTTTGCTGTTTAGAAAAGAAGATAACATATAGTGCAATAATGCCACAAATTCCAGAAGCTACTGGGTCGGGGCTTATCTGGTGAAGCACTATGTCACTTACATGTTTGAGTGAATATTGAATACTAGTTCCTAAAAAGGATCATGTCACTCTGAGAGGATGGATAATGGAGTGCATGATGAGATAAGAATTCATGAAAGAGCTTGGCACATACATCCTTCACAATTTTCATATGTTAAGTATCTTTTCACATTGCCTCTATCGTATCCCGATATGGGGACACGTCCAATTTGTTCGAGTGAAAAATTGAATTCTAGTCTCAAGGGTGAGGATGACGTTGAAGGAGGACAAAATTAATGAAAGTGTGGTAATAGTTGTAGTCTTAAAATTAAAAGCTTTAATATTGTACAATTGTAGTCACTATATGGTTTTTGAATAAACCAGATCATTGGCATTAATTGCAAGTATGTATGATATATATATTATTAGTGTATGGTTTGCATCCAACTGGGTGCTAGTTGATGTTAGTGGGTTTTCATAGCGTACCATTTTCTCATGCTCTATTAATCATTTGCCACTTCTAAATTGTCATCTGTCCCTATATATATCTGAAATTGTGGGAAGGACGTAGTTATGAAGAAGCACTTGACACTAGGTAAAATATAATCTACTTTTTGGTCGGTCAACGGTTCAGGAAGTTAATAATAATGAGGAAACTCACGTTGCCAAAAAAATTTGAAAGAAGCCGCTGGCTTATAAGCTTAAAACATTTCACATTAAAAATGCTCAAACAGATGGTGAATATGCTAGTGCTTTCGGTATTCCATGGAGATGAAAATTAATTTGGATCATCAATGTTTGAACTTCAACAATGATCACACTGATTGATATATATATATATATAACATTGATGTTTTTCCCTTACCAGGTTGATCAAGAATTTCGGTAACTAACCAAAGTCTATTCTATGGTCAATTTCCAATTAGATTTTGATGGATATACACGTGACCTGAAGTCTAAAAAGAAGCATAAATTAATCTTAGACAATTCAAAATCCTAATTAAATCTACGAATAATAAGTCCTAATCAAATCAAAATATATAAATCTTAATAAAATTGAAAAAATCGTAATTTGTTTAAATAAAATCCATGAATTTATAATAAAGCCTTTAAATTAAATATATAAAGTTATAATTAAACATTTGTAAAATTCTAATAAAACTCGTACCCAAGTTCATTAAATATATGCTTCATTCATTTTACCTAGTGCCAAGTAAAACCCTGGTATAATAGTCAGGGAAAAGTAAAAGCTTGGACCCATTAAAGTCTTGCAGATAGAGATCTAAGATATTACTAGCAAAACTTTTGTACCCCAATGACATCTTGCTCCACGAATCAAAAGCTATCACAATGCAACGTTTTTGCATTACTAGAATTTCTTTTATTCTATGCAAATTTTTCTGCGAAATTTTATCTGCAGGTAATATCTTCGTGGATAATATTTTTTTGCAAATTTTAAAATTCGTAGGAAATTTTCCTGCAAAATTTCTTGCAAAAAAATTAAAGAAATTACTATAAATTCTATCAATAATTTTTCAACTTTCAAAATATAAGCATTTGTTTCCATGCCTCCAACATGTGATACATAATCTTTTAAATTCTAAGATTGTAGATTATAAGTCTAACACTCAACCATATAAATCAACTTGTAAGGTAAATGTTGCCCCAATTTATATACTCTTTAATTATTTTATTTTCAATCAATGTGGGACTTGAAGTTTTTTTTAAAATATTAAACTTATAAATTTAAATATATATTTTTTATTTTTCTTGCGGATTAAAATTTGCAGGAAAATTCGCAGGAAAAATTACCTACAAAATTTTTCTACCATTTAGTAAACATTACTTGCGAATTTATTTTTGCAATAAAATCTACAAGAAACAAAATAAAATTCTTACAATATTTTCTGCAAATTTTTACCATGAAAAAAAATTCTATGATTATTAAAATTGTAGCAAAATTTGTAAGAAATATCTGTAAATTATTTTTCGCAAATAAATTCTGCGAATATTTTTTTGCAGGAAAATTTGCAAAAAAAATTTGCGAATATCTTTTTGCAAGAAAATTCGCAAAAAATTTATGCGAGTATTTTTTTACAAAAAAATGACACTTTTCTAGTAGTGTTGTTTCTTGAACATGATGAGGTGAATTTGTCACAAAAATCTACAATCATGAACTTGATGGAAACCTTCATAATACAATGTAACGTTTTTGTTTCTTTTAGCTGCTAAGCTAGTTGACGGAAAAGGAGAGATCATTACAGAAAATTAAAGGGTCATATTGTTATCTTCCAAAATTAAAAAGACTAATAAATAGGTCATAATAAAGCTATGACAAAACAGATAAAGCTTTTTAAAATGAACCTTGATATTTTTACACGAATGGGAAAAAGAGATGCTTCATGCTTGAATATAATGTCGAATTAACAAATAGTCACTATGAACGGTAATTAATACAATTGATAACGATTTTTTAACCCCTTATTCAAATTGTTTAGAGTTTAAGTTTTAAATTTGGATATGAAATAGTTCAACCAATCTTATATTTATGAACTGGTATTGGAACTTATCCTATAACAACATTAAATTAGCCTAGAGTTACCTTACAACATTCAATTTAGGGGTGTTCATGGATCGATTTTTTGAAAAATCTGAATCGAACCGGACCTTTTTATAAAAGTGGATTGGTTAACTGATCCATTTTTTATAAAGTGGATCGGTTTAATTTTTTGAAAATATGGATCGGTTCGGTGCGGTACAGTTATATAATATTTATTTTTTACTCATATATGGATCAGTTTTTTTAAAAAAACCGAACCGAACCGAACCAATCCATTTTGTAAAAATGAATCGAATATTTAAACCGATTTCATAAAGTGGATTGATTTAGATTTTTTTTAAAAATAAATCATATTTTTTAATATAGATCGGATCGATTATAGATCGGTTCGAATCAATTTAAAGTTTTTGCACACCCCTAATTCAACCGTTCGTGAGACATATACCTTCCTATAGCCCATAGCTATGGGCTATTAGATTGAAATTCCTATTGGTTTACACAGAAAACACATGCTTAGTTTAGGGTTTACACAAAAAACACATGCATCATGCGGTAGCTATTTTAATATTATATGATGCTTCTTGATCTCTAGGTAACATATTTACTACCAAAAGGAGAGTCCATATTTTGTCGTTAGTAGTGGTATCAATCCACGTGGTGTGGGGTTATGACAAATCAGCACCAACAAAGCACGCATGCTTGACAAGAATTTATCCTCAGAAATGTACTGACATGGTAATAGCCACTACTTACCACCAAAGCACCAAGTGGGTCTGCTTTGCTTCATGTGGACGCTTTCCCTTGTCGTGAATCTAGGCGTGCATCCTCGCAAAATTGAAGTGGGAAATATGATTTTCAACTCTTGCATTATTATGAGACATGCTAGTTATCACAAACAAACGTCTTTTCTTTTCTTCCTATTAGTCACGATGAAAACAAGGCGCGGTAAAATTTGCATGTCATCATCTAGATAGAATATCACCTTGTCCTTAAAAGTTTAGAACTCATCATTTGACGTTAGAAGATCCCATCACCAGGTAAACCCTGTCCATGCATACAGCTAGTTTTTGCTACGGAGATGATAAATCTAGTCACCATCAAATGGAAGATTCGTATATATGACAAAGTAAAAATACATTAAAGAAAATCCTCCCGTTTTTAACGCATTATTTATTATTAATCACTACTTATTTTCTTGTAAATTTTTCTAAAAACAAAATTTGCAAGATTTTTTTGTGAATTTATTTGTAAAAAATAATTTGTAGAAATTTCTTACAATATTTTTATGGAAAATAATCTGCAATAAATTTTTACAGATTTTACTATAATTTTAATGATCATAGGAAAAAAAAATCATGATAAAAATTTGTAAATAATATTGTAAGAATTTTTCTTTGTTTCTCGTGGGTTCTCTTACAAAAATAAATTTGTATGTAATATTTATTAGTATTATAATAAATGGTACAAAAATTGTACAAGTAATTTTTTTACTAATTTTAATCCGCAAGAAAAATAAAAAAGTTGTTTAAATTTATAAGTTTAAAAATTAAAATTTTTAATTAAAATATTATTTTACTAAATTATTTATAAATATATCATTATAATTGATTTTAATTTTAAATTAAATTAATAAATTTTTATAAATATGATAATTTAATGATAATGAGTTTTAATTTAATGGTAATTTATAAAAATTAGAAATAAAATTATTTAATTAAAAACATATTATTTTACTAAATTTTTTATAATTATTTCATTAAAATTAATTTTAATTTAAAATATTAGTAAATTAAACATTTATTTTAATTAAATGTATAAATTAATGATAATGAGTTTTAATTTAATGATATTTTTTAAAATAAAATTATTTAATAAAAAACTAATTTTTTTAGAATATTGAATATTTTAAGAGTTAATATAATCTATAACAATATAATTATATAGTTCAATATAATGAATTGACTTTCTTTTTCCAAAAATATGGTCTAATTAATAATATTTAAGAAAAATTTCAAGCTTCACATCAATTAGAAATAAGACAATTAAAAAGTACATAAGTGAAGACAATACCCACTTTACAAGTTTTTTTTAAAAGGCAAAATTTCATTCAATAAGTAAAGATTCTTTTAATCACAAGACATGATTAAAAGAGCTTACAAAATACTATCAATATAGGTTAGAAAACTTACAATACAAGACCAACTTTACAAGTTGATTTTGTAGAATTGAATTAAATTTGTAACTTACATCCTAAGAATTCAAGAGGATATAAATTACATCTCATAGGCGTGGAAATAAATTCTTTATGTTTCAAATGAAGTCATTGTGAGGGTTTAAAAAACAATGATTAAAGAATTATCAATGGTGATTTGATACTTATAATTATGCCAAAGTTTTTTGTAAATTTGAAATTTACAAGAAATTCAACAAAAAAAAAATTGTGCAAAAATTACTTGTAGATTTTAAATTCGTAAGAAAGTTACCTACAAATAATAAATTTGCAGGAAACTTTTACAGTAATTTCTTATAAATTTTTTGTAAGAAATTTTCTTGTTGAATTTCTTGCAAAAAAAATTGGAAAAAAGTTTCTTGCGAAATTTTTCGCAAAAGAATTTACAGGGAAATTTCTTACAACTTTTAAAATTCGTAAAAATATATTATCCACAAAAATATTACTTAGAAATAAAATTTCGTAAAAAAATTTGTAAGAAAATTCATATGTAATAAAATAAATTCTAGTAATAAACTAAGATTTATTAAAATTACAATTTTTTATTACAACTTATTATTTACTGCCACACTAATGACTTTGTAATTATCAATCAATTTTAATTAATCATAAATAATATGTTAAAAGATACATACATATATAAACACTCCTCATTTTGCATAAGTTAAATACGTTGGGGTGTAAATGATAATGATCCATTTTTTTAATATATGGTATATTTATCCATTTTGAAAAAGATTTTTTTTTTTGAATAATTTGACTAATCATTTTTATAATAATAGACCTCCCTGTTCAACTATTTTTTTTTCCATTCACAATTTTTAGAAAACTTTACTCAAATGATTCAAATATAAATTTAATGACCAATGTATTTAATATCTTAAATTTTTGGATTAGATTTGTGATCAATGTTTTAATGTTTCTCACTGAGCCTTAATTGATCTGTTATGGTGGACAAGTCTATCCACACCTTATCTACCTGACTTGGAGACTTGATTTGGAAAGGCCATATGATGCCATAACAGTTTGATGTAATTAAGGATTTATCCTATTCTGGACTTCGATATTTATTCGAGAAACAGCAATAGTGCTAAAACCATAAGGTAGGAACACTAGTAGAAAGTGGAAGTGTGACACCTTAATTTGACAATGGTTTTATTGTATGATGACTCACGGGAGAAATCAAAGCCATTATTTATTCCACTAGTTTTGCTCACTGATTAGCACCAGCTGAGAAATATCTTATACATTGCTCGTTGAATGTTAACAGTATTAAACGTGGGTATAGTAATCCAAGCAAATTAATCTCCAATTCAGCAAATAATGTCTCTATATGTAAAATTATACTTCATCTGAAGCATAATAAACAAGTTAACCGTTATCTATACATGGTTTTGGGAAAAACCACGCTGTGATTAAGGCAGAAAACGTTATCATTGGAGTCTAACTTGCCATGATCGACCAAAATATGTGCCTACTATCCACATTCTGGGATGTCTAATGCACCACGCGTTTACCTAATCTATACTGCACCATACGTCCATACCAAAACATTGGAATCATATTCAGATAAGCTAACGAACCCTTTCTTCGGAAGCACATTGTAAGGTGTCATATATATCAGGAAGGATAGTCATCAGCGGAGTGATGGTGGGCACTACCAAATTAAAGTTGCTGCCTGCATACTCTTACCTATTAAAGTATAATAAAGATGCCACAATGCTCAACTGAATGACTATTAATTTTTGTGTAACATACCTACCGTGTGTACCGGCGTGGGGGACGGTATTCCCTTAGTCATAGAATCAAAGATTGTGTCAAGAATTTTGTGGTTCGCATCTTAGATCTTATGTGTGTACTATTTCAACCATTTATCATTAGACTGACACTAACAATTTGACTTTTTATATCCTTTCATAATCTTAAAATTATGAAACTTTACAACTTAGGAAAATGATGACCAGACATATCCACACGTATATTGACACTGAGAGGCGTACGAGAAAGAAGTTTATACATGATAAGTAAAGTGATATGATGAAATGGAAAGAAGAAAAAAAAATATAGTGATATGATGAAATGGAAAGAAGAAAAAAATATAGTGATATGATGCGGTAGGAACTAATAAGATTTGAATTCTCGTAAATCAAACGTCATACTTAGTGTCGGAATATATCTTAAGTAAAACTGCTTCTGAAAATAGATATATTACAAGGTTTAATGACAATATAGTCACATAATTTTATACTGTTATTTAATCATAATTCACATAAATGATAAATTTATTAATTTTTATAATAATTATCTTAATTAAAAATTATACAATTTATGACTTCTAATTAATTAATTGTAAAACTTTTTACACTCACAGTACATGATTATTAAAAAAAAATTGAAATGACTTGGGTTAACATTTAACAAGCTAGTTGAAATAATGAGATGTCCATATATTATTATTGTATATATAGTTTATGCTATGCTTCTAAATGAAATATAAACCAGTTATGCAATAATGGGGCATCTCCGTATATGCAGAAGAATCCATTTGATAAAAGGGAAAAAGATCCCTTTGAAGTACTATTTCTCTGATATGCAGTTTTTCTTGCAGCATGTTACACAGTTAAATACATGTTGGCTTCTTGCTGCTGCAGAGTTATAGGCTTATGGCATGGCATTTTTCACTAATTAACAGCCTTTTATTTACGACTATATATATATATATATATATAGTGTATCGACTATTATATTTATATTTTTTTTTCTTCTCTTTCTCTCTTTATGTGTCAAATATAAATAGCACCTAAGTGTCAAGATTGTTAATTTCAAATTTTAAAAGCTAATTTAAGAAAGAAAACATAAAATTAACTAGGAATAGTTCCATGCAAGATTTTAACACAATAAAATAAAGGGAAAACGTTGGAAAACACTTGCATCATAAAGAAATTATTTTCGAAGACATTTTGAATTTTTTTTTTTTTTGGCAACTATTAGTAGAAACATGCAATTATATTTTTCTTCCTGCGTTGAGAATGATTTCACATGGTGGCAACAAGGCCAGGTGAGCCCTACTTAAAGCCAAGTGTCCTTTCTAAAATATTATTAATTATAAATATTTTCTTCTCACAAGAAAATTTAATAGAGTACTAACTTTTATTTCCCCTATTTTGTATTTCTTGCATAAATTATTTTCTATTTCTGAAATATACACAAAATTGAAAGTCCCCCTATATATTAATAAAAGAGTACTGTTTATCCTTAATTAATAACTTTTTATCAAATACTAAATTCTCAGTTTTAATTATAAAACTATGTAATGTCATTTTGATGATTATGCTCGTTATTTTTTTAGTAAATTAAACATTGATAAGTACGTAATCTTATAATAACATTTACTTATATTAAAAAGTATATTTTAGGTTTAATATATCTATTAGTTCTTAAGTTTTTGTTTTTCTTTAAAAAAATTAAGTCCCTAAATTATAAAGATTGTAATAGAATCATTAATATTTTCAAATTTTTATAATCAAGCATATGTAATTAGTGGTCTGTAAAGTGTTAATTATGTATAGTAGGGGTAAACATGTCTCAACTTGATTTAGTCTAAGATTAATTTGAACTGACTTAAGTTTTGAAATTGAATTCAATGCATTTTTAAGATGTTAATCCTCTCAACTCGATTTAATATATAATATATTTTTTTTAAAATTTAATTTTTTATTAAATTATTGTGTATTATTAAAAATTAAAAATTTATTTTGTTATTAATATTTTTATAACGATATTTATAATAAAATTATTTATTTTAAAATATATATATATATATATATATATATAATAAAATATACCTTGAGTTAGGTTTTGCACTTCTTTTAGTTTACAATTTAACTATACATGATATTAAAATTAATATAGTGTATCAAAGTTGAATTGACTTAACCTTATCTCATATATTTTCATACTTTAGTCGAGTCAGATTTGGACTTTAAAAAATGGTCCAATAAAAAAATTAGGCTGAGTTTAATCAAAAAGGGATATAATCCAAATTGATTCATATTCACTTCTAATAATGCTTATGACCTAATTGCTAAAATTGAAAATCATTTAAAACTTAATGAAAATTATTTAATATAATTTTTTTTAAATGTCTTTTTCCCCTTTTTGAATGAAGGAAATAAAATTTTCAAAAATAATATCCTTTTCTAAAAATTAGAATTATTAAAATTGGTTTAATCTAATGACTTGATGTGTCACATCAAGTCATGTTAGATTAGGTCAAACACTTTATTTTAAGACAAAAAATAATATAGACAATTTAACCTAACTTGATAGTTAAATAGACCAACTTAAGATGTGAAAGAATATAATTAAAAAGTTATTGAGCCTATTTAAATTAATTGTTTATTTATTTATTTTTATTTTTATAAAAACACATAAACTTATGAAAAGAATAAATAAAATGAATTAATTTGACCAAACATCTATAACACTGAACAAGCTACAAAAATCATGATCTATATGAAAATCAGCTTGGCCCTCTTTTTAAACTTTGACTTTTCTAATTAGTTTGAGTTGAGCGACTCATTTTTAATCACATCACAATAACTACATTCTTGAATTTTGTCAAATTTTCTAATATATATATATATATATATATATATATATATATATATATATATATATAATTTGTTAAAATATACATTATCATGACTCGATGCTTCATTTACGCCCTCTGGATTTGGATCTACTTTTCTTGTTACTGGTACTCCCTTTTTCTTGAGTTCTACCCCTGACACTTAAACCCTCACCCTTGTCCTCAGAGTGGATATCAAGATCAAACTTTTCTTTGGACAACAAATTAGATTTAACATCTTCAAAGGATAAGGTATCATTGTTGCTATACAACATAATTTCTTTAAAGTGTTTATAGGTAGAAGGTAATGAGACAATCAACAAAACAGCTTTATCTTCATCATCAATTTTAATTTCAATATTTTCCAAATCCATGATAATAGAATTAAACTCATTAAGATGAGATTGAATAGGAGTACCTTCGACCATACGAATCGTATATAGTCTTTCTTTGAGACGAAGCTTGTTTGCGAGACTTTTGGTCATATAAAGAGATTCCAATTTCAGCCACAAAGCAGCAGCGGTTGTTTCATTTGCTACTTCACGAAGAACCTCCTTGGACAAGCATAGTTGGATTGCTGAAAGCGCCTTTTCATCCAACTCGTCCCATTGCTCATCAGTCATGTTGACCGGCTTTTTGGCTTTTCCATCTAAAGCTTTCTTCAATCCATTCTGTGTAAGAACGGCTTTCATTTGGACTTTCCAAATAGAAAAACAAATCTTGCCATCAAACTTCTCAATGTCAAATTTAGTGACGGTAGACATATTGAATCTCTAATTAAACAAGTAGCTCTGATACCACTTGTTGGGTATCAGAAAGAATGAGCGGAATGCGGAAGCACCGGATCAAGTTAATTAGAGATAGAGAGAAGTAAGTAGAGAGACAAGAAAAATAAATACACACCAAGTTTACGTGGAAACTCCAAAGACGGAGAAAAAACCACGGGCGATCAAGAGCAAGATAATTCCACTATGTAGAAATAGGAGAGTACAAGAAGTTCTCTAATATCATGAGAACAAAGAGATAATCTCTCAAATATAGACTAAAAATACTCTCTTGAATCTTTCCTCTCTATGTATGATTTTTCTCAAGTGTGTAGATTGCTGAATCAATTGCAATTTGCTCCAAATGCTTGATGCCTTATATAGGCATTGAGAAGAAGCGTATGCACCCAGAATAAGGAAACCTGGAACAAAACAAGGAGCAAAAAAGAGGAAACCATGCATGGAATCATGGCCTAAAATCAAGGAAACGTGTTTTCCTTAAAACAGGAAATATGGAAGAAATTTGTGCCATAACTTTACAATCTCCACCTTGGCTCAAATTTAATAAGTTGCTCATCGCCAGATAAAGCCCCAGAGGGGCAATCATTTGTTGTAGAGACCAACCAAGCCCAAACAATGCTGAAACTTGGCATTCGGAAGTGGCTTAGTAAGCATATCTGCTGGATTCTCAGATGTATGTACCTTTTGTAGTAGAACTTCACCAATAGTAACAATATCTCGGATAAAGTGATGTTTAACATCTATGTGTTTGGTCTTGTCGTGGTAACGACTATTCTTAGTCAAATGAATGGCACTCTGACTATCACAAAATACAGTAAGAACATCTTGTGTGAGACCAAGTTCTTTGACCAAACCTCGGATCCAGAGAGCCTCTTTCACACCCTCTGTTGCTGAAACATATTCTGCTTCTGTTGTAGATAATGCTGCAATAGATTGAAGTGAAGCTTTCCAACTGATAGCAGAATTACAGAGAGTAAAAATGTAGCCAGAAAGAGATCTTCTTCTATCAAGATCACCACCATAATCCGAATCAACAAAACCTGCAACATTATTAGTTGTAGCTTTGTTTCTGTCAAACACCAAGCCAATATTACTAGTACCTTTAAGATACCGAAAAATCCATTTTACAGCACTCCAGTGATCCTTTCCAGGATTATGCATGTATCGGCTCACCATGCTAACAGCATATGCTAAATCAGGTCTAGTGCACACCATAGCATACATTAAACTGCCAACTGCACTAGCATATGGAACGTGTGACATACGCTCCATCTCTTCTTTTGTTTGTGGGCAAAGGTCTGAAGATAACTTGAAATGTGCAGCAAGTGGAGTAGAAACAGGTTTACAATTATTCATATTAAATCTGTCAAGTAATCTCTCAATATATTTTTGTTGAGATAAGAATAATTTACCAACTTGTCGATCTCTATGAATCTCCATGCCAAGAATTTTCTTAGCTGCACCTAATTCCTTCATCTCAAACTCATTATTGAGTTGAGCTTTCAATTTGCTGATCAAAGACTTGTCACGTGATGCAATCAACATATCATCAACATAAAGTAACAAGTATATGAAAGTTCCATCAGGAAATTGTTGAAAATAAATACAATCATCATATTTACTCCTGGAATAACCTTGCCCAATCATAAAGGAATCAAATTTTTTATACCATTGTCTGGGTGCTTGCTTGAGGCCATATAAAGATTTCTTTAATTGACAAACAAGATGCTCCTTACTAGGAACAACAAATCCCTCAGGCTGATCCATATAAATTTCTTCTTCCAGCTCTCCATGTAGAAAAGCTGTCTTTACATCAAGTTGCTCTAATTCTAAATCAAACAGAGCAACAAAAGCAAGCAAAATACGAATGGAAGTATGACGAACAACAGGTGAGAAAATCTCATTAAAGTCAATACCTTCCTTTTGATAAAAGCCTTTAACGACTAATCGCGCCTTGCATCTAGGATCTTCAACCCCTGAAATGCCATCTTTCTTCTTATAGATCCATTTACACCTTAGAGGTCGTTTGCCTTTGGGGAGCTTTGTCAAATTCCAAGTGTTGTTCTTGTGAAGACTTTCAATTTCTTCATTCATAGCCACTAGCCACTTAGCAGAATCAACACAAGAAACAGCTTCACTATAGCTGGCAGGTTCAACATCATCATTTACCTCTTGTGCAATTGACAATGCATAAGCAGTCAAATTGTCATCAGTGTATCTAGCTGGCAATTTTATCTGTCTTCTTGTCCTATCTCGTGCAATATTATATTCTTCCTGTTGCTGAATAGGATGATCATCACCATGATCATCAATGCTAGACTCAGTGGTAGAGGAAGATGGAACATCAACATTAGGAGCTACAGATTTTAACTCTAACTCCACCTTCTCGCTAGTACCTTGCAGATTATTAGTACTGGAAGAAGACACAGATGATTGTTTTCCAGAAGATAATAATGCATCCTCATTAAAAGTCACATCTCTACTAAGAATTAATCTTCGTGACTTAGACTCAGAACACCATAAACGATAACCTTTAGATTCAGATGCATAACCAAGAAATATGCACTTAATAGCTCTAGGAGCTAATTTTCCATCATTAACATGTGCATATGCAGGACATCCAAAAATTCTTAAATTAGAATAATCAATAGGATTACCTGACCAAATTTCTTCTGGAATCTTGAAATTAAGTGAAGAGTGTGGAGATCGGTTGATCAAGTAGCAAGCTGTAGATGCTGCCTCGACCCACAACTCACGTTGATGCCATAACCCAGCATTTGAGAGCATACAACGAGCTCTCTCAAGGATAGTTCTGTTTAAACGTTCTGCAACACCATTCTGCTGGGGTTTACCTGGAATGGTTTTGTGTCTAGCAATACCATGATTTGCGCAGAACTCATTAAAGTCACCTTCACAGAACTCCAATCCATTATCTGTTCTGAGCTTCTTGACTTTCTTTCCTGTCTGAGTTTCAACAAGAGTTTTCCACTTCTTAAAAGTGGGGAATGTTTCATTTTTGTGCCTTAGAAAATAGACCCAGACTTTACGAGAAAAATCATCAATAATAGTCATCATATAACGGCATCCTCCATAAGATGGAACTTTAGAAGGACCCCAAAGATCAGAATGAATGTAATCAAGGGTACCTTTTGTGCGATGAGTTGCAGCGGAGAAGCTAACTCTTTTCTGCTTCCCAAAGACACAATGTTCACAAAACTCCAACTTACCGATGCCTTGATTACCAAGGAGACCTTGCTTGCTCAGAAGGTGCATGCCTTTTTCACTCATATGGCCCAGGCGCATGTGCCATAATTTGGTGGCATCTTTATCAGACATAGAAGATGAGACAGCTGCTGATCCTGTCACTATAGATCCTTGCAAGATATACAAACTACCAATACGGTTAGCTTTTAATAAAACAATAGCACCTTTTGATACCTTTAGAACTCCACCTTCAGCTGAATACTTGCACCCAAGAGACTCTAGGGTGCCAAGAGAAATTAGATTTCGCTTCAAGTCAGGAATAAAGCGAACATTGGAAAGAGTCTTGATAGTGCCATCATGAGTCTTGATCTGAATAGTACCTATTCCTGCAATCTTGCATTGGGTGTCATTACCCATTAAGACAACACCACTATCAACAGGTTCAAGAGTGGTGAATAAGTCCTTATAAGGACACATATGAAATGTACATCCAGAATCAAGAATCCATTTATCAGAAGAGACAGATATCATAACATCACCATCAGAATCAGTTTCAACATTAGCAGCTTCAGCAGGATTTTTACCTTTTTCTTGCCTTTCTTGTTTCTTTTTCAAGATAAAGCAGTCGGAGATATCATGCCCAAATTTCTTGCAATAACGACAGGTTTTGTTGGATTTACGCCCTCTGGATTTGGATCTACTTTTCTTGTTACTGGTACTCCCTTTTTCTTGAGTTCTACCCCTGACACTTAAACCCTCACCCTTGTCCTCAGAGTGGATATCAAGATCAAACTTTTCTTTGGACAACAAATTAGATTTAACATCTTCAAAGGATAAGGTATCATTGTTGCTATACAACATAATTTCTTTAAAGTGTTTATAGGTAGAAGGTAATGAGACAATCAACAAAACAGCTTTATCTTCATCATCAATTTTAATTTCAATATTTTCCAAATCCATGATAATAGAATTAAACTCATTAAGATGAGATTGAATAGGAGTACCTTCGACCATACGAATCGTATATAGTCTTTCTTTGAGACGAAGCTTGTTTGCGAGACTTTTGGTCATATAAAGAGATTCCAATTTCAGCCACAAAGCAGCAGCGGTTGTTTCATTTGCTACTTCACGAAGAACCTCCTTGGACAAGCATAGTTGGATTGCTGAAAGCGCCTTTTCATCCAACTCGTCCCATTGCTCATCAGTCATGTTGACCGGCTTTTTGGCTTTTCCATCTAAAGCTTTCTTCAATCCATTCTGTGTAAGAACGGCTTTCATTTGGACTTTCCAAATAGAAAAACAAATCTTGCCATCAAACTTCTCAATGTCAAATTTAGTGACGGTAGACATATTGAATCTCTAATTAAACAAGTAGCTCTGATACCACTTGTTGGGTATCAGAAAGAATGAGCGGAATGCGGAAGCACCGGATCAAGTTAATTAGAGATAGAGAGAAGTAAGTAGAGAGACAAGAAAAATAAATACACACCAAGTTTACGTGGAAACTCCAAAGACGGAGAAAAAACCACGGGCGATCAAGAGCAAGATAATTCCACTATGTAGAAATAGGAGAGTACAAGAAGTTCTCTAATATCATGAGAACAAAGAGATAATCTCTCAAATATAGACTAAAAATACTCTCTTGAATCTTTCCTCTCTATGTATGATTTTTCTCAAGTGTGTAGATTGCTGAATCAATTGCAATTTGCTCCAAATGCTTGATGCCTTATATAGGCATTGAGAAGAAGCGTATGCACCCAGAATAAGGAAACCTGGAACAAAACAAGGAGCAAAAAAGAGGAAACCATGCATGGAATCATGGCCTAAAATCAAGGAAACGTGTTTTCCTTAAAACAGGAAATATGGAAGAAATTTGTGCCATAACTTTACATATATATATATATATATATATATATATATATATATATATATATATATATATATATATATATATATATAATTTGTTAAAATATACATTATCATGACTCGATGCTTCATTTAGGAGAGAAACCTTGAAATGAGATTTATAAGGTGCACAGATTACATAGCATGTCTCTCATTATTAAACTTTATTTAAATGATAATACAACCATAGGTCCTTGGAATTTTTTATTCTTTTTTATTAGTACTCTAAAATAAATTTTGTAATTGAGTCCTTAACTTTTTCTAATTTTTTAATTAGGTCCTTAGCATTATGAAAGAATAAAGAAGATTTTGTCAAAGTTAACATATCATTAACACTAGAGTTAATTACAAAAATAAAAGAATATTAAGAGCTGAATATACAAATTTTTATAATTTAAATATTTATGTAAAAATTTTAAAAACTTTACAGACCTATTGATATATATATATATATATATATATATATATATATATATATATATATATATATAAACCTGTATTTTAAAATAAAGTTAATGAAATATCAAATATTTTTAAAATTGTATTTTGTATCCTCCCAATTTTTTATTGAAAGAATCTTATCAATTGCCTAGTTGAGTAACTCACCACTCATATCATTCTTGTAAAATAGATTAACATTTGTTTGGCTTAAAGACATATTTATATAAAATCTAGTTATTAATGATCATGAATAAGTACTAAAATATGATATTCAATAATAATAAATTTTTACAAAATTATAGAGGCTCATAAAGACACAATAATTAATTATAAAATTTTTATTCAAAGATAAAGAAATATAAAAAAAAATACTTATAATATTCTGGCTTTAAATAAATAATTAAGTTACTTATACATTTTCATACCAAAAACATATTTATTTAAAATTAAGGTAAAAATATTTCGCAACATACCATAAAGACCTTGAACAACAATCCAAAATAAGAAGGGAGAGACAAAGGGACCCCTTTGCCTTAATTCCCTAAACATTGGGATCTCTTCTTTTGGGCAACTATTAACAAGCATAGAAACTGTCGTATGAAAAATATATGCTCACATTGAAGTTCTTATTAATTCAAAAAAGTTATAGGTCTTCTAAAGTCAAACTAATTAAAAAAAACAAAATATTACTTCCCACTACTTTGAATAATCAAGTATATTAATAGGTCAATGAAGAAAAACACATCATATAATATCTATCTGTCCATAAGAAAGTTTTCAGAAAAAGAAAAAATTACGTAACCCGATATAGTTTTCAAGCGGTAGACTAAAAATATTTAGAAATATTGTTACAAACAATACCAATCGAAGGTATTAATCTAATTTTCCAATATTGTATTTGGATTCTTTTTTAAGTGATAGTTAGGCGTAGTTCTATATCTCCCAATACTTGAATTATCCTTTTAGACTCAAGGTAATATTAAAATATCAATATTTACAAATTACTTAATTCATACTTTTGGGGTCGTTAAATATTAATTATTGATTATGAAGATTATAACAATTAGGATAAGTTGTTAGAGTCGGAGCCACATATTTGATGATGGACCAAAAAGGAAAGCATATAGTGCATGAATGATGAATGATGAATGATGAATGATAATTCACGTGACTTTATATGAGTGAGAAAAGAGGAATATAGTATAGTATATTAATATATTAATTGGTCCCACATGTCAATCATGACATTCATTATTGGGCTGAGTTACCCCACGTCATTTTAAAAAGAATATCTGTTATCTGCTTCTCTGTGGCCTCTAACCATTTCAACTCTCATTTTTATCTTTTACATGCTAATTAACCTTCCACGTTTATTCAACATCTCTGAATACCCTCCACTCCGAGTATAGTTTTTTTTTTTTTTTTTTTCAATTTTAAGATACGAATTATGTTCGTAAATATATATACATATATATATTTGCCGCATTAAACTAAGATAACTAGATTTTACTTTATCCTTTAAATATTTAATTTAAAAATTGATCTTTAAATTACTGTATAAGAAAATTTATCGTGCTCAAGCTCAACCTCTTAAATAAATATCAACATTTTTAAAGAACTAATCTTTAAATTTTATTAAAATATCTTAATTTACAAAAAAGAAATATTTATTATATTTATTAATTTTCCTTTTTTATCTCGTTCTTTCTCCTAATTTTACTCTTCCTAGAAATTTCTTTACACATTTTAATGTGTATTCTTAGCACTCATTTTAGTGGTTGTTTTGGTCGTTTCTTTGACAAATAAATAGTCAATTGCTTCGAGTTTTTGTTCTGTGAAAGAGTTTAATATCTTGAAATATCTTATTGTCCCTATTCATTCGTCTAAACCTACTTTGATCAAACAAGTTAATTAGCAGCCTCCAACTATTGCGACTTTAAAAAGTGTAACACAGAAGGTGGTACTTAAGGCTCTCTTGGTCATGCTGCTTGTGGTAGTCTTTTTAGAGATAGTAGTTGAGCTTTTTTGAGTGAATTGTATCATACATTGATATTAATACCACTTTACTTGCTGAACTTAATGTTATTATGTATATTATTGATTATGCATATGATGTTAGGTGACATAAACTTTGGTTAGAATGTGATTCTAAGCTTTGATCAAACAAGTTAATTGGTATCCTTTGGCTCATAATTTTATAAAGTGTAACACAGATGGTGGTGCTCAATGCTCTCTTGGTCATGCTGCTTGTGGTTATCTTTTTAAAGATAGTAACAAAGCTTTTTTAGGTGGATTTATATTGTATATGTGCTATTGAACATATACATGATGTTGGATAACGCAAACTTTAGTTAGAATGTGATTCTAAACTTCTTTTGAACACTTTTGAAAACACTCATATTGTTCCTTAAAACATCTATAATAGATGATGACATTGTCTCTCCCTTTATTCACATATGCATTTTTTCATTATAAGTTGTGGCTTGTTCTACTTTTTTTTAAGGTTTTTTTTTTATGATCGTTGTAATTTATCTTCTTTTCATTTTTTTTAATTTCTACATAGATTTTGGTATAGTCCTCCATGTTATTATTACTATTTTTCTCTTTTATATATATATATATATATATATATATATATATATATATATATAGTGTGTTACAAATGATTGAGAGATTTTGGGATAGCAACTTTATTAGGATGTTATAGTTCTATAGTAATGTTTAACATGCTAAACCATTTATTAAAAAAAAATATAAGAAACAAAAAGGTGATAAATTAAATTGAAATAAGAATATTTGATTTAATAAATATAAAAATATAAAAAAGAGAAAGTAAAAAAATAAAACTGAAAATTATTTCGATTGGTTAAATTTTAATTTAATTAAATAAAACTCAAACTTAATCGATTAAATTTACTCTTTTAAGTGAATTTTGGCCTTTTTGCACTCACGTGAGAAGTTTTATTTCATCTCTGTTTTGCTTCTTATTTTCGTAGTTTTTTTTTAGTCAGTCCAGTCACTTTTTATTTCTCTCATTTTTATTTTAATCATACTAAAGAAACCTATCTTTATTAATCAATCTCTTTCCACCTTTTCAGACAACCAAATATGAAGGACTATTTTCCAAACTCGGTGTTAAAAATTAATATATTCTTTATTATTAATTAAAATTATTAAAAGATAAAACATTTTCCAAACTATTTAGTGGATAATATTTTTCAAAAATATTTTTTTATATTGATGTTATAATTTTTTTAATAATATTATTATTATAAAATATTTATCATCAATAATAATGACTAATATTTTTGAGGAAGAGATATTCTCTCCTAAATAATTTATTTATACTTAAAATAAATATTTAAATTCTAAATAATTTAACTAAGAGATACATATAATTATGGAATAAACTAAATAATGTTGGTAGCATTGCGTTGTATTTATTGTAGTTGATTGTTTAATTTAGTAATTTTATGTTGGGCATGGCCCACTTTGTAGAAAGTAGAAGAGAGAACAAAAGTGTTATGAATTAGCTTAATGATTTTTTTTTTTCAATGCATAAAGGTGAATAGAGAGAGGTGGGTGTCATATTGATTCAGTTGTTAGAACAAAGAAAAAGGGTGTGACCCACAAAATCAAGTCTGCTGGGAACGACAACTTCAGAAGGGTGAGTCATAGCAGTTAGACAAATGCTTTATTATGTAATTTTTATAATTATCAAATACAACCAACTTCTACATTATTTTCAGATAATAATTATCTTAAACAAATACCTTATTATGTAATTTTTATAAAACTTAACTATTTAATTCATTAAAATTAAGAAAAATATTAATTTAATTAATAGAATTATGTTTGTTCTAAATTACAGAATATTTTTTTTATTTTAAAATCACTCATAATATTAATCAAAACAAAGGTAAGTCACCACCAGAGTCGGGGATCTCTTTGGCCAATGCTAAGCCAAAGGGTAATCAAAAGGAAATTGACACCACGGATACCGAACACCCCATTCGGCCTTAACAAGTCCCGAAGGGGTAACTTAGTCAAAAGCATGCCAGAAAGTCCCAATATGAGCTAGTACCTGGTCAAGAGCTAAACCGAATACCCCTTCGGTTAAGAGTTCAACCGGAAGGGTACTCGACAACTCATGAACAAGACAAGCCAAGAGGAAATTGAACAGTAATGGCCACATCAAACCAATATTAAGGTCAAATTAAGGGATAGAAACCTTGATTACCGATATTCCAAGATAAAAGGTCCACCAGATCCAAATATGTCACTATAAATACATGTATGATGGGACAGGAATATGTATGATCATTTAATACTACAATCTCTTTTTGCTCTATACCGAACACTTACTTGAGCGTTGGAGTGCCTTTGCAAGTACTCTCCCCACCACTTAGAGTGAAAACACAGTCAACGCATTGCACTCATCATATTGGCTATCAGAGGATTAGCAGGAGTGTTTTACACAGGAACAAAAAGAAATTTATTTAAGAATTTAATTTTAATATGTTGTCAGCGTAATAAAAATATATAAATTATCAAAATCAACAAATTTATTGAATACAATAATTTATTATTAAATAATATTTTAAAAAAAATATAACAACCTATAAAATCACCTCACTTTACAATTCAGTTATTTGCGTGAAAATAATAAATATAACTATCTAAGACTAACATGCAAACAATTATTTAAAAATACGTGTAATAATATATGTATAGGAATAAAACTTGTTGAAAGTGTAAATGTTTCTCAATGGAACTACAACATATCATGTACACATATATGTATATACAATAATTCAAAAATTGAAAATGTAATCTAGATTACCGATAAAACAACATTACAAAATAACTACAAAAAGGTAGTACTAAGCTACACCACCAATCTAGCATGACTCTCGACTCAACCTCTGTCTCCATTTTATCCATATCCTATTCTCATATAAATATGATCATCGCAGTCCAATTACAAAAAAAAATACAAGAATAAGCTAGTATTTAAAGGAACCAACATAACAAGTATAAAAATATATAAATTATCAAAATCAACAAATTTATTGAATACAATAATTTATTATTAAATAATATTTTAAAAAAAATATAACAACCTATAAAATCACCTCACTTTACAATTCAGTTATTTGCGTGAAAATAATAAATACAACTATCTAAGACTAACATGCAAACAATTATTGAAAAATACGTGTAATAATATATGTATAGGAATAAAACTTGTTGAAAGTGTAAATGTTTCTCAATGTAACTACAACATATCATGTACACATATATGTATATACAATAATTCAAAAATTGAAAATGTAATCTAGATTACCGATAAAACAACATTACAAAATAACTACAAAAAGGTAGTACTAAGCTACACCACCAATCTAGCATGACTCTCGACTCAACCTCTGTCTCCATTTTATCCATATCCTATTCTCATATAAATATGATCATCGCAGTCCAATTACAAAAAAAAAAAATACAAGAATAAGCTAGTATTTAAAGGAACCAACATAACAAGTATAGAAATAAAAGTGACTATACTACTAACATAAACAACCCAACTCACTCAAACATTTCATCAACTTGTAACTTTTCAAAACAAGACAACATGTTCTTCTACTTGAACAACAAAAAAACAACATCTTAATTTATCATTCAACAACAAAGCAACTCATCAACCATTCAACATATCATATGAACAATGCAACAGAATCAACATATTATATGCACAACACCACAATTATATGTATCTTCACACATTCAACTAAGAGATCTCTTATAATATAAGAGAACAATCAAGTGATTTAACCTTATTAAATCAATAATAATGCTATTTTTTCATTCTAGCTAGATCAACAACCAATTTTTAGATAAAAATTCATAACACCATAATTTATAAGATTTTGTTACTTATTAAACAATATTTTTTTCTCATATATATCATGCTCTAACTCTAAGTACGGTTTAAGGGTAAGATTTCTAAATTTAAGTTTTGGGTTCATTAACAAGAAAGAATTATTAATTATTAATTATAAAATAATTAAAAAGACTATATATGGATAAAGGGCCTCATATATTAGCCTTATATGTTGCCATACATATTGACAAAAGCCTCCTTAATTTTCCCTTAGCCCTTGGTAATTAATTCACCCACACCATAACAAAGCTTCTTACTAGGAGATGTTTCCTTGGTTTTAGTCATGTTCTACAAATTTCAAGCTGTGATATATAAATTTGTGAAGAACATGTTCATATTATGAATTAATTTCTTACTACAATTTTAATTATGGAAATAATTTATAGTTATACGTATTTGGAGAGAAGAAGGGGAGGGAAAGAGAGGACTTTAATTTCGAGAAACTCTTTTTTATGTAAATTTTTTAATATTTTAATATGAAATCACACCTTTATTTTTTTTATAGAATTGTCTAACGTGAATTTATGTAAGACTAAAGTGAGTTAAGAATTTTGGTATCTCAAAATATATATTTTTTTAATTTTATTAGAATATATTGATATATAATTCATTTGTGTGCGCATTTTTCATAAGAATAAATTATAAAAATGAAAATCAGTTTAAATATATTAATAAATCATATATGTTTTTATTAATAAAATATTATTTTATTATATAAAAATTATAATAAAAAAAAAGAAAATTTCTAAAACTAAATTATCCAATATACTTTTTGGTACATAGTTGTATTAAATACTTGGAATGAAAATTTTTACTATTTATAATAATCTTACCTAACTCAAATATGATTGTTTCTAGTAAAAGATATACTTATTATATATATATATATATATATATATATATATATATATATATAATATTAGAGAAGACTCACTCCTATAGAAGATTATATTAACTTTAATAATGAGGATTTATATTTTTCTAATATTTTTTGCTTGTTTGTTTTCATAGGTATTTTTCTTTATAGTTAATTTTATTTGAGACACAGTGCAACATTAAATTTGAGCACTTCTTCTTTTGGTGGAAATTTGAATCTCGATTCGCTAGTGTATACTAGGTAGTGAAAGACTAATCAACTAGTCCTTCCCACTAAAACAAACTCATATTTATAAGTTAAACTCGAGTTCTAAATTTATATTCCAGGAACGAAAGGTTGATCAGGTGTTTATTAATTTATTATAATATATTAAAATTTGAAATTTAAATTAGAATTTATTAAATTTAAGATAACGTTCCTAAAGGATTATATATATATATATATATATATATATATATATATATATATATCGTGATATACTAAAAAGAAAATTAATTAAGAAATATTCTCATTTTCAAGAGTAAGGAGATGAATTTAATATATTAGTATTGATAGTTTCTATCTTAATTGTTATTTTATTAAGTTGTCACAATTCAATTGTAGAAGATAATAGAAAGTTCAGTTTAATTGAGGATTTTGGCACATACATTAGATTTTTTTATAAAACTGAAATATAAATTCATCTAAATATAATATCATCAAAATGCATCAAACATGAACCTAAAATAATTCATCATAATATATTAATATATGTTCTGAAACAAAATTTATAGTTGTGAATAATCAATTTTATCCGGACTCACAAAAGTGATGAAATAGACATCTACTATGAAGAGAAGGAGCTCCCGAAACATGCCGACAAGAAGACAGGACTTTAGAGGGCCCAAAAGCACAAATTAAGTATTTTTTGGGCCCGGAACGGGCCGTTCCAGAATCGGAACGGGCCGTCCCAAGGTCCAGAACGGGCCGTTCTAAGGTCCAGAACGGGCCGTTCTAAGGCTCCAAAAAGGCCAAAAACCCTAATTTGGAACGGGCTGTTCCGAAATTGGAACGGGTCGTTCCAATATTGGAACGGCCGTTCCTAAAAAGGAACGGGCCGTTCCTGCATCTGGAACGGGGCGTTCCAAGGCTGTTCCGGTCAAAAAAAATTGGGTGTTATTCTCAATACTGGAACGGGCCGTTCTGATTTCAGAACGGGCCGTTCCAGTATACGAATTTTTCACACAACGGCCATGTCCAGAACGGCCGTTCCGATTTTGGAACGGGCCGTTCTGGACCCCTTCCCGAAGTCTATAAATAGACGTCTGGGGCACAGTTTTCAGCCCCGAAAAATTTCGTCCAGTACTCTTCAGAGCTCGAAATTTTTTTCTCTCTCTCTTCCCCCTCTCTTTTGTATTTCTTAAGATCTGTGAGACACCTCTGTAGTGTGAAAGGTAGCCAAAAAGCACCTTCTTGATCATCATATTCGAAGATTCAATTCATTTGGTATCGTTCTTTTCTTAACTTTTTTTTTTTCTTTTATTTATTTGTTTATTTTATTTATTTGTTTATTTATTTTTTGTTTATTTATTTATTTTTATTTATTGTTTGTACATAATAAATATGATTTGTTGCCTTTAATATTGTTATTTATAAAAATATTTAATATGCGACCAATAATAATGTTAATTGAATAACATTTTTATCTTTAACATTATTAGGTCCTGAGAGTTTAATGACTAGTCATTTGCTAGCTTAAACTCTCCTTTAAGCCTATTTTATTATCAACAAATAAAAATCAATAACATTGATTGAATAGTAATTCTATCTTTCATGTTATTGGGAGGGTTTATTGATTAGCCATGTGCTAACCTAAATCCTCATGATTTTTTTTTAATAAAAAAAATACAAAAGAAACATCTCTCATATTAAAAAAAAAAGATATATGTATGTATACACACTTTCGAGGAATAAAATAAATATTTATAAATTTATATAATTTTGCGCAATTAATTAAAGGTACTGTTTTTACAGGCGTTGTAGGGTGCTAATACCTTCCCTACACGTAATCGACTCCCGAACCCAACTTTAATTTTAAAGATTATCCTTTAAAGGGTTTTCCAATGTTTTTCCCTTAAATTAAAATATTGGTGGCGGCTCCATTGAATATAAAAATGTTAGTGTCATCCCGTCGTGATCCCGGTTACGACAGATGGCGACTCCACTGGGGATGTTTGAGAGTCAGGCCTTATTAAATTAATTGCGCAAAATTATGAATTTATAAATATTAATTTTTTTTTCCCTTTCCTTTTATTTTATTTTTTATTTATTTATTTGTTTTGTTATTTTTGTTTGCTACGCATGTGTTGTTTGAATTTAAGTTTAAATTATAGTTTTATTTATTTTATTTGCATCTCTACTCCCACTAACACTTGTACCTCACACACTTTGGGCTCTATACCCGAGCCTGTGCGAGCATAGAAGAGAAAGTGGCTTGATGACTGTTATTGAGGGGCTTGATGCTCACTTGACCGTTGTTGAGTCACTACTCAGGTTGTTACTAGTAGCATGGGTTAATCATATTGAGAGGGTATGTTCCCTACTTGTGATTGGTTCATGCGCTAGGTCCTTATTTATATGATAAGGGCAACCTGGGGACCAATAATTCTTGAGAAGTTTTTAGATCCACCCACAAAACCATGCACTAATAGGTGGACTTAACGACCTTCCAAAGTAGGGTGTTAACCTTAGAAATTTTCCTTCCCTAGGTTTACCGTAATAGGTCACATCGCAGTACTCTCTATCCCTCTTTTGATATATGTTCATACTAACAAAAAAAATATGTTATACATTCATGCATCATAAATTTATATCCAATATCAATTTTTTAGGTTGTTTTTCTTGCCTAAAATAATTTTTTTAATAAATAAAGGATAGATGATAAAAAGTCATGCATACATGCATATTAGGGGCATAGTAAGTCACATTTTAATTAAGTCTTCATCTCATTTTTTTCTTTTCTTTTAAACCTTAAAATAATTGATAGTATTCAATATGGAGGGGATTCAAAATCATACGAGCAATGCATCAGTGTTAAGCAAGAGTATTAGGATAAATGTGCTAAAATAATAGCACATTTGACTTGATAACTTGTTTTAGACATCATTTATTGAGGAGAGAATTCTCCCTTGAGTGATTGTTAATCACATTTTGATCTTGAAATGATTGATCCTTGTTTGAAAATGTGGTTCGTACTGCTGCATTGCTAGTAAGATGACCTTATCCATTGAGGAGTGAATGCTCCCTTGAAATAAGTGTCAACCGTTGTATAACCTAAGAGATTTTGCCTCTAGCGTTAAGATATGGGGAATCACTCTTTAATTTGAATACAAAACCAATATTTTCAAAAAAAAATTAAATAAATAATAATAATAATAATAATAATAATAATTTGTGTCTTCTTTTTTCTTTTATACTCATAAAAATTTACTTTGTACTCATTTGCAATAAAGCAAAAAAACAAAGTGTTTCCTCGGCATCGTTATAGAACACGCTCTCAGGCCAAGATCATGGATGAGATGGAGGAACGCAACGAAGAAATGAGAAATGATATCAATCAACTGAAGGAACAAATGGCCCAAATTATAGAGATGTTACAATCTATACAAGTGAAAAACATGGAAGGGACCCCTCCAGTAGCTAGAGGAGAATCATCAACCTCTCCTGCGTATCCACCTGGCTTTACCCCAGCCCCAGCACAACCATTAACTCTACATCTTAACAATCCCGACCAACATGTTGACCCTCCAGAGGTCCAATGGCCACAATATGGCCTTCCGCCCAACTACACACCTCCAACAATCATGGATCCTCCGGATAAGCACCAACCATTGGTTAACCAGCCGCCTAAACAAATGCCACCAACCCAACATGAGGTTCCACCCATGAATGCCACCTCTTACAAACATCAAGTTCCCTACCAAGCCCATAATTCTAATTTCACCGACCAAGGGAATCCTCACCGAACTTCTGGGGGATATCAACCAACCTCAGGATTTGAGCATGTTCAGTCTAGCGAAAAGTTACAAATGCTAGAAGAGAGGCTAAAGGTTGTGGAAGGAGGTAGCTATGATATTGGTGAAGCTGTCGATCTTTGTTTGGTTCCAGACATAGAGTTCCCCCCAAAGTTCAAAGTTCCTGAATTTGATAAATATAAAGGAACAAGTTGTCCAAAGAATCACATGACCATGTACTGCAGAAAGATGGCAGCGTATGCTCGCAATGATAAGTTGCTTATTCATTGTTTTCAGGATTCTTTAACTGGGGCAGCTTTAAATTGGTATATGCATCTTGAACGGGCCTATATCCGCTCCTGGAAGGATTTAGCTGATGCTTTCCTTAAACAATATAAGTATAATCTTGACATGGTTCCAGATAGGTTTGAACTACGTAACATGTCTAAAAAAGATGGTGAAACGTTTAAGGAATATGCTCAGAGATGGAAAGAAGTGGCAGCACAAGTGGAACCTCCTTTGTCTGATAGAGAAGCAGTAGCCCTGTTCATTGATACTTTACAAGCACCGTTCTATGATAAAATGATTGGGAATATTTTATCAAATTTCTCTGATATAGTCATCATCGGGGAAAGGATTGAGAATGGCATGAGGAGTGGGAAGATTGTGGTTAACTCTATTGAAATAGCTGGTTTAAGAAAATTTTCAAATGGTGCAGGAAAGAAAAAAGAAGGAGATACAAATGCAGTGACATTCAACTCCCCTTGGTCACCTAACAACCAACCTCCTTATCTCTATACCCCTCACATGGTCTACCCAAATATCACTACCGTCTCACCACATCCTCAACAACCTATCCATCAAGCTCTGCAAGCTTCACCCACAATACCTACCGCACGACCACCTCAATCTACCCAGCCATGGAACCAAAATTCTAACCATGTGAGGTCACAAAATACCCAAGATCGGAAACCAATTGAGTTTGACCCTATCCCTATGTCCTATACTGAGTTGTTCCCTCTCCTACTACAAAATTCACTAGTAGTACGTTGTCCGATGAAGCCCATAGAACCACCATATCCTAGGGGATACGACGTTAATGCCAAATGTGATTATCATGCGGGAGCTATTGGTCACTCCATTGAAAATTGCAGGGCACTAAAAACCAAGGTACAAAGTTTGACTAAGGCTGGGTGGTTAAACTTTAAAGAGGACAATCCTAACATTGGGAATAACCCTCTACCAGGTCAGGGAGGGCCGACAGTTAACTCTATTGAGGAGAGTAGATGGGGTCCTTCTCAGTGATCTGTGAGAAAGCTTTTGGTGTGATGGGTTTGAGTTTCCAAACTCAATAGCTATTGTTGAGCAAGACTCTTGCGAGAATGAACATGCTAGTCTGGTTCACGCTTGTCCACTGAACGTGGAACTTAACAATTAGGAGATTGTCAAGCTGCCTGTTGGTTTTTAATTCAAATTTGAAGTAATTTTCTTGTAATGTCAGTCTTATTGCTCTGCCCAAGGCTTTAAGATTTATTTATTTGAATAATGGCTCATGTATTTCCTTTTAAATATTAAATAAAATGCATTCATTCTTCTTTCATCTCTTACCTTTTCCTTTCTCCTTAATCTCAAAAAAACATTCACTCATCTTTCACCTGTTACCTCTTCCTTTCTCTTTAATCTTTTTATTCAATCTTATTCTAACTTTAAAGAATGCAAAGAAATGCGCTTGAAAGTGATAATGCTAGTGTTGCATCAAATAATTTTGATTGTGCAGTTAATCAGACTTGTGAGGAAATGGAAAATGATTGCTTTAAATACTAGATGTATGCTGATAACATTAATGCTTTGCCAACTTTTCCCACCACCTTGTCCATTTTCAATGTGGGGAATGGATGTTATTGGCCCTATTGAGCCGAAAGCGTCAAATGGACATCGCTTCATTTTGGTTGCTATTGATAATTTCACCAAATGGGTTGGTTGAAGCTGCTTCATATGCCCATGTGACTCGAAATGTGGTTGCAAAGTTCATTAAAAGGGAATTTATTTGTCGTTACGGTATGCCAAGCAGAATCATCACTATTAATATAACCAACTTGAACAACAAGATGATGACAGAATTATGTGTTGACTTCAAAATTCAGCACCATAACTCTTCCCCATACCGCCCAAAGATGAACGGGGTAGTTGAAGCAGCAAACAAGAACATCGAGAAGATTATTCAGAAAATGGTAGTGACATACAAAGATTGGGATGAGATGCTTCCATTTGCTTTACATGAGCAGCAAACAAGAATATCAAGAGGATCATCAACTGGGGCAACCCCATTTTCCTTAGTTTATGGAATGGAAGCAGTCCTTCCAATCGAGGTTGAAATTCCATCTTTAAGAGTATTGACGGAAACCAAATTAGAAGAAGCAGAATGGGTCCAAACCCGGTTGGATCAACTAAATCTCATTGAGGAGAAAAGTTGAATGCAATTTTCCATGGCCATTTATACAAAAGAAAAAATGCTTGCTAGATTGAAAACCCGAAAGGGCAATCTAGGCAAAAGTTAGAGCGGCCCGCTAGATTGAAAACTTGAAAGAGCAATCTAGGCAAAAATTAGGGTCAACAAAAAAGGGGGAAGCTCGCTAGATTGAAAACCCGAAAGGGCGATCTAGGCAAAAATTAGGGTAAAAAAAAAAAAAAAAAAAAACACAAAAAAAAAACACAAAAAAAAGAGCTGGTTAGATTGAAAACCTGAAAAGGCGATCTAAGCAAATTGAAAGCGACATGCTAAGTTGAAAACTCAAAAAAGCAATCTAGCAGATAAGCATCACGCCAAATTTCAAGGTATCAATTGGGGCCAGACACGGTAGAGCAAAACAAACTGGGGCAAATACGTTGAATTATCCTCTCAAGTTTATTGGCGAGCAATCAAGGTTATTGAAGTGTAGTACTAGCATTGTTCATCTAGAAAGTATCATTCACATAACAATTACCTCCTATTGCTACCCTTGTACATATTTGTCATTCTTGTCATACAACGACTTCCTTTGTAAACACATTCTTACTCTCTTAAATAAGATTATCCTACCTCTTTGTTGCCAACTCTTTTTGCATTTTATATAATATACTGAAAGGAAATGCATGTTACATCTAAAAAAGAAAAATTCAAGGCATTACAAATTATTTTTATGAGTTTTAAAAGCCACAGTATGCTTGATAATTTCTTGATAAATGTTACAAAGCGCAACCAACAGGATAATGTTGTTTCAACTCATAAGTGTTTACAACAGCTTAAGGGTAACCCACAGGAAGTAGCTAACTATCATTCAAGACGAAAGTATCCAAAGACCTCACTCATCCATGATCCTTGACTGTGTGTCACGATGAGGAATTTCTGAAAAATAAAGCAAAAGCAAAAACAAAAAGGGAAATAAACAAAAGTTTAAGTCTTGAAAGTTGTGTCTCATAACATTTTGCATTATTGCATCACATTTCATTTGCATCCCTTGCTTCCTAGAACTTATGACGTAGAGTTTTTAGGCTAAACACTAACTTCAAATTTGACTTTCTATTTAAGTCCAGTACTTACCTGGCACAAGTTACAATTTCTTTTGTTTAAGCCCAGTATTTACCTGGCGCGACCCATCGACTAATCCAGCACAAGCATTTGGTCGATCCAATATCAACATTCAATCAATCCAGCACCAGCATTTGATTGAATTGGCACCAACAATCGGTCGATACAGCACAAGCATTCGACCACTCCAGCAGTAACATTCAGTCTATCAACATTCAATCAATCCAGCACCAGCATTTGATTGAATTGGCACCAACAATCGGTCGATACAGCACAAACATTCGACCCCTCCAGCAGTAGCATTCAGTCTATCAACATTCAATCAATCCAGCACCAGCATTTGATTGAATTGGCACCAACATTCAGTCGATGCAGCACAAGCAGTTGACCACTTCATCAAGCACAAGCATTCAACTACTTCAGCATAAGCATTCAGTCGATCCAGCACAAGCATTCGACCACTCCATCAAACATTGGCATTCGGTTGATCAAGCACAAGCATTCAACATTAACATTCGGATGATCCAGCACTAGCACTTGATGATTCCAACACAACATTCTAGCATTTGACTAGCTTCAAGCAAAAGTATTGAATCTTTCAAGAACTTACTTCATCAACAATAGCTGGATAAAATTAATTCACATCTTTATTTCTTTCTTATCATAAATGATCTAAATTACCTTATTTAGATTATTTAATAAGAAATAAATAAAGAGGGGCAACTGTGAATAATCAATTTTATCCGGACTCACAAAAGTGATGAAATAGACATCTACTATGAAGAGAAGGAGCTCCCGAAACATGCCGACAAGAAGACAGGACTTTAGAGGGCCCAAAAGCACAAATTAAGTATTTTTTGGGCCCGGAACGGGCCGTTCCAGAATCGGAACGGGCCGTCCCAAGGTCCAGAACGGGCCGTTCTAAGGTCCAGAACGGGCCGTTCTAAGGCTCCAAAAAGGCCAAAAACCCTAATTTGGAACGGGCTGTTCCGAAATTGGAACGGGTCGTTCCAATATTGGAACGGCCGTTCCTAAAAAGGAACGGGCCGTTCCTGCATCTGGAACGGGGCGTTCCAAGGCTGTTCCGGTCAAAAAAAATTGGGTGTTATTCTCAATACTGGAACGGGCCGTTCTGATTTCAGAACGGGCCGTTCCAGTATACGAATTTTTCACACAACGGCCATGTCCAGAACGGCCGTTCCGATTTTGGAACGGGCCGTTCTGGACCCCTTCCCGAAGTCTATAAATAGACGTCTGGGGCACAGTTTTCAGCCCCGAAAAATTTCGTCCAGTACTCTTCAGAGCTCGAAATTTTTTTCTCTCTCTCTTCCCCCTCTCTTTTGTATTTCTTAAGATCTGTGAGACACCTCTGTAGTGTGAAAGGTAGCCAAAAAGCACCTTCTTGATCATCATATTCGAAGATTCAATTCATTTGGTATCGTTCTTTTCTTAACTTTTTTTTTTCTTTTATTTATTTGTTTATTTTATTTATTTGTTTATTTATTTTTTGTTTATTTATTTATTTTTATTTATTGTTTGTACATAATAAATATGATTTGTTGCCTTTAATATTGTTATTTATAAAAATATTTAATATGCGACCAATAATAATGTTAATTGAATAACATTTTTATCTTTAACATTATTAGGTCTTGAGAGTTTAATGACTAGTCATTTGCTAGCTTAAACTCTCCTTTAAGCCTATTTTATTATCAACAAATAAAAATCAATAACATTGATTGAATAGTAATTCTATCTTTCATGTTATTGGGAGGGTTTATTGATTAGCCATGTGCTAACCTAAATCCTCATGATTTTTTTTTAATAAAAAAAATACAAAAGAAACATCTCTCATATTAAAAAAAAAAAGATATATGTATGTATACACACTTTCGAGGAATAAAATAAATATTTATAAATTTATATAATTTTGCGCAATTAATTAAAGGTACTGTTTTTACGGGCGTTGTAGGGTGCTAATACCTTCCCTACACATAATCGACTCCCGAACCCAACTTTAATTTTAAAGATTATCCTTTAAAGGGTTTTCCAATGTTTTTCCCTTAAATTAAAATATTGGTGGTGGCTCCATTGAATATAAAAATGTTAGTGTCATCCCGTCGTGATCCCGGTTACGACAATAGTCAAATTATAAATATAACTCAAAAGGCTTAAATATGTTTTTAGTCCCTCAAATTTTAGATGAATTTATTTTTGGTCTCTCAAATTTAAAACTGTTATTTTTAGTCCCTGTAATTTTTAAAAATCTTGTTTTAGTCCTTTAAGTCACCAATAACATATTTGAAAGTGACTAATTAAGACAATTATGCAATATCAACCGGATTTAATGTGATATTTTCACTAATAGGAACACCAATAAGTAGATTTTATGCAATAATGTTTGATAAATTTCTTAACAAAATTTGATTATAAGGATTAAATTAAGATTTTTTTGAAATTACAAGGGACTAAAAACAATAATTTTAAATTTGAAGAACCAAAAATAGATTTATCCTAAATTTGAGTGACTAAAAACATATTTAAGCCAAATTCAAAATTATACTAAATGACATGTTCTAAATGACGTGGCATGCAGCATGCTCTGTTTTCAAATAAAGGTTTACGAAGGATTCCGTTTTCGCTTGTAAGTAGTAATGGCAACATGCATTGTGAATTTATGATATAAGATCAGATTACAGAAGTAGATATCGTCACTATATACCCAATAATCGATCCCAAATTTTCCATTCTACAGAAAGTGACACAAAATCAATATTAATCTTTTGCTATGGAAACCAAAATCCAATTAAGTTATCCGGAAATTCCAATATTTTGATGGAAAATCACATAATTGGGTTTAGGTGATTAATTGAACAGGACCACATGATGGTGATGTCCAAATATATTGCAAAATTTGGGGATATATGCATGATGAATTATGAACACCCTTTACAGGACCATTGACCTTTTCTTGCTTGCAGTTGCCTGTGGCTTTCCATAGCCATAGGACAAATATTCTCTTTTTTTTCTTGGCAGATTCTGTCTTGTTTTCTGAGATGTATATTAGAGTAATTGCATCACTGTTAAGTAGAATTGGTAATCCACAGCGTAGTTATATGTAATTTTAAGGTACATAATTTCTTTCTCCACTCTCCAAATTATACCTTTACATTTTGACCACATATATAAATTAGTCTTCCCAAAACATATGACTAGTTAAAGATTTTAAATATAATTTTATTTCTTAAATATTTAAAATATACAAGAATTTAAATATTTATTTTCCATTTATTATCTCATGAAATTTAAACTTTCTTGTTTGGTCAAAGTGAATTGGAGGTCCTGAGTTTTCAGCAAATTGCAGTAGACGCAGTTTTGTAAATTAATCATTGATATTGGTTGAAGTATCTTCTCATGATATTATAAAAAAAATTGTAGAGAATGATGATCCTAAGCACCATGTGTTAGGGCATAAAGTTTATCGTCAAACAAATCATGCAGGTGTAGTGTGATTATTTTTAAGAGAAATGTTGAAACACTTAATAAAGAAATCATGGAGAATCAAATGGGGACTCCCTCTATGAGAGGAAGATATAGTGAGCCCCATTTGATACCCGAGGCCAACACAATCACGCAAAAGTGAGCCCCAATTGATACCAAACCCAAATTCTCATTAAGGATCCTATCCCTATTTAAAAAGAGAAGAATAGCACAAAATAGCTTCTACACGTTTCCCTATCATTTGTTTTCCACGACTTCTAGTTATTTCTCTCTTCCTCTTTCTATTTTCCATAATATGATTATATTTTATGACAAAATATTATCTTATTTTAAAGAAGGAAAGAGATATAAAGGGACAAATTCATTTGATTAAGCAAGATGTGTGAGTTGATATAAATAGTTACTACGTTTGATTTTGATAGATTAAAAGCAAAATTACCGATAAAATTATGATATATTTATAATTTTATCTTTTAGGTATATAATAAGAATTTGATTAAGGTTTGTACGTATGTGTCAAAGAATGTATTAGGAGAGGTGAATTCATTAAATAAATTTCGGTATCTCAAGGATTAGTCTTACCTCTATCCTGGTTCACCAAATCTATTTTAAATTCAGTTGAGAACTCTTGAATATTCATGAAATCGATTAAAAAATGGCTGACTTAATTACCACAAAAGAAACCCAACGAACAGGAGCTTGATGTGTACATCTCTCTTTCTTATTCATTTTTTCTTCCCCATGTTTCCTTTTCACAAAATTTATGCTCCAACGACAGTGCACTTTTTTGCTCTAGTGGAGCTACTAACGGAGAAGCTAAACCACATTTTGTGACCAATACAATTCAATATGCTAGAGAGTTGGTGAGAAATATTAAAGCTTATACATATATATGGGGGGTGGAGACCGGAGAGATTTGGCAATGAGTTCTCAACATCCTTGGAACTTTTTGCAGGTGTATTTTCATGAGGATCATGATTCATGGTGAAACCTTACATAACTAACCCATACTCAATGATCCACACAGCAATCCTTATCAAACAAACAAGATTTGGGATGGTTCATATTGCTAATCATATTCATAGGAACCTTGAAAGAAAACCACTCCTTAATTATTCCACGTGGTGAGAGTGCCAACATTGACATCCTTGTACCTTGTATTTGTATACCGGGAGAACATGCTTCCCACGAGAGGTGGGGCTTCTCTATAGACAATAGGCGCCACCATAAGAAGCAAACAGTTTGCCTCAACCCCACTTCCATATTTGCATAATTGCATTAATGATTAAAATAATACTTATGAAGTGTTTGGGGTATTTTTATATCTTTAAATGTGGTGTATGCTTCAGGCGGTCGAAAAGGTTCTAACAATAATGATCTCTGATATAAAAAAAAAAAAAAAAAACATAACCTACATACATTTGTATAAATATTTCCATGTCCAAGTCAGAAGTGTAAGAGATGTACAAAAAAATTAGCATAATTAACTACTTACATACAAGCATGAAATGCCTTATATAACAATGGTTAAACTTTTATTATAGATCAAAGGTCACAAACAACATATCCAAAAGTGATCAACATGAATCATTGCATAGTGTAGTTGTAAGGTTTTTAGAGAAAAAAAAAAGAAGAAAAAGTCAACTATTATTTCAATCATAACATCAAGACTTTTGGAGTCACCACAAATCATATTTACGATAATTTTCGACAATATCAATTGCAATTTCAAGACTTTTAGAGTTACCATAAGCTATATTTATAATAATTTCCCACAATATCAAGGATTACGATGAAATTGCGACTATGTTAAACCTTGTGTAGCATCAATGCATGTTAATTTCCTTCCTAATTCCAAATTGTATACAAATCTTTCTTTCTTGTTCTAGGGGTATCAAATCCAAATTATGATCTATATTTTGTGCCAATGCTTTCTTCCAAGACTCTGAAGAAGAAGTCCTATTTTTAGCTAGCATATTTTTGGCTTTTTAACCAAATTGTTCTTCTCTTTTGGCACTGCCTTTGAAGACCAGCAAGTGGGTTTAGTTATCCCACCCATTATCGCTGGAGAAAGATTCTTGTAAGATATTCATACGGGACCAGTGCTCACAGATAATGACCCTCTTTCACATGTTAAATTAACCGAGAGCTCTCAAGAGTTTACATTGCTTTGGAATTTCTCCATTCAAAAGCCAGAAGTTTTTTGTGCTTCATTCCCTTCCATCAAATACTTCAAAGTTCAAACGTCACACAAACTACAGTTACTTTTGTTTCCTTGCAATTGAGACATCCTACCTTTTGGCTTAAAGACAAGATCGAATGAATGGAGATAATATAAAGAAAAATCCTGACAATACATTGATCTTAACCTCATAATTCTAAAATACTTGTCAACATATTACGGTACCTCACGATACAAATCCACATGCAGTAGATTATGATCACCTAATCATATATGGGCCACA
Source organism: Cajanus cajan (assembly GCF_000230855.2). Classification (NCBI taxonomy): domain Eukaryota; kingdom Viridiplantae; phylum Streptophyta; class Magnoliopsida; order Fabales; family Fabaceae; genus Cajanus; species Cajanus cajan. Next base: position 84,395,724 of record NC_138517.1, read on the forward strand.
AGACACCTTAATCAAAGGTGAAAGGTCGGTAGTAATCAGAAGCAATTCAATGTCGGCCAATCCAAAACTACAAAGAAAGAGAAATGAGATAAATTAGCACATGAAAGTATTGTGATAATCAGCAACATTAATTGATAATTGAGATTTTCTGTTAGTGGGTTTTGGACAAGTATTAGTGTGTTACAACCCCCTAGAAAAAGCCTTACTGGCCCACGTGTCATATTTACATAGAATCCCCACTCTTTCTACTGTCTGCTCTTGTGTTTGAAAGGTAAACTGAACACTAACCAATATGTTTCATTCTGAATCTATTCTTCCAAAGCAAAGGGCAATATTTTTATTATATAATAATAATAATTTTCACCCAACCCAACCCCACCACATCAACCAAACCCAACCCCACGGCCACCAATAGCACCACCTTATATACTGCAAGAAACACCATATGCAACATCTTCTTTGTATCCTCTAGTATACATACAAATTTGTCTACAACTGCAGTTCAGAAAGTCCCTTGTCTGCCACTTGCCGGGCTCTATCATTCTTCCACTACTCTTCTTCCATTTTGTCAAGCTTAATTTGTTGAGACAAGATCAAGGATTTTCCCTACACGTTTTTACCACCCCCTAATATATCTTCTTTTATTTTGCATTAGTTGCATAAGCTTCCTACTTGTACCTTTATCAAAGGTTACACTAGGAAAAGTCAGGAGAAAAAAAAAGTGATCTAAAACCAGTGCATCCTAGTCAACTACCTGACTATAAATATGGCCAATTCCTGAGGATTCAATTCAACCCTGTGAACACTTAACTACCTCAACTGTAGCCTAGAGGATTCAAACACTCATGTCGCTTTCCAGTGCCAAAAACTTCTTCCAGAGGTTCTGGCTAGATGAATTCCAAATGGGAAATATTCCCCATGGAAACTTTTTGTCCAATGATGATCTCCTGCCATCTCTTGGGGCTAGAATAAACCAGGAAACTAGACTCAGAAGATATATAATCTCCCCTTTCAATCCTCGCTATAGGTGATGACCCTTTATAGATATAGTCAGAAGAAGATACATCATAACTCTTATGATTATTGCTTTTGCTTGCATCTTCTCATATCCTTTTATTACAGGGCTTGGGAGTTGTTACTGGTTGTTCTAGTCATATACTCAGCTTGGATTTGCCCATTTGAGTTTGCTTTTCTGCCATACAAGGAAGATGCTCTATTCATCATAGACAACATTGTCAATGGCTTCTTTGCCATTGACATAGTGTTGACATTCTTTGTCGCTTACCTTGATCACCATTCGTATCTTCTTGTTGATGATCCAAAGAGAATTGCTATCAGGTGAATGTGCATCAACTCTTCTTCCTTCAAAACTACAATGATGCTCCAACAACTTTTCTTACTTCACAAAGCTAAACCGAACTTTCAGGTACTTATCTACTTGGTTTGCTTTTGATGTCTGCTCAACGGTACCGTTTCAATCCTTCAGCTTCCTCTTCTATAATCGTGGTAGTGAGCTTGGCTTCAAAGTTTTTAACATGTTTCGGTTATGGCGTTTGAGACGCGTCAGTGCTCTGTTTGCAAGGTTTACCATCATGTCATATTCAGTTTTGTGGTTATGGTTTTCATCAAAGGCTTATAATTGCAAGAATATGACAGTGCTCACTTGCTCCTTTGCTTTGCTTTCAGACTTGAAAAGGACATTCGCTTCAATTATTTCTGGATTAGGTGTACAAAGCTCATTGCTGTAAGCCACTAGAGTTCATAGAATTACTTTGTTCTTCTTCATGTGACAACTTCAAGGTACTTTATAGAACTGAATTTCCACTTTCATAAAATTTCAGGTGACCTTGTTTGCAGTGCACTGTGCAGGATGCTTTAACTATCTCATTGCAGATAGGTACCCAGATCCCAAAAGAACCTGGATTGGTGCAGTGTATCCAAATTTCAAAGAAGAAAGTCTATGGGACAGATATGTCACTGCAATATACTGGTCCATTGTGACTCTTACTACCACTGGCTATGGGGACTTACACGCTGAGAACACGAGAGAGATGCTGTTTGATATAGCTTACATGCTGTTCAACTTGGGTTTAACATCATACATCATTGGAAACATGACTAACCTTGTAGTGCACTGGACCAGCCGTACCAGAAATTTTGTATGTACTGTCAAACTTGAGCTTTTTCTATTCTGCTACTGCTCAATTTATCAGTGCCAATTATTATACCTGCGTTAGACTAAACTAAACTCTGTTTCTCATTTAATAATACCCTTCAAAGTCACTATCTAGGACAATGTTCAAAAAGCTAGTTTTAAATATTCTGTAGGCCCCAGATTTTGGTATTATATTTGAACAGAAAATCTAGCATAATTTTCTTGTGAGTTTCATGTTATGTTGCACTTTAGTTTCATTTTCGGCTATAGCTAATTATTTCCTTTCGTATAAAAAGAAAAAAAAAAACTTGTTCAGATAAGAGGAATTTTATTTCTTCCCTCTAATGAAGAGAGGATTGGTTTTGGTGCCACAGAGAGACACAGTCAAAGCAGCTTCTGAATTTGCTTCAAGAAATCACTTGCCCCATCGCATACAGGATCAAATGTTGTCACATATATGTTTGAGGTTTAAAACAGAAGGACTAAAGCAGCAAGAAACATTAAATGATCTTCCAAAGGCAATTCGTTCAAGCATAGCACACCATCTGTTTTTTCCTTTCGTGCAAAAGGTCTACCTCTTCCAAGGAGTCTCTCATGATTTCCTTTTCCAGATGGTAATACTAATACCCCACATGCCTTGTTTGTTTTTATTATCGCAACACTTTTTGTCTTTATTTTCATCCATTTTCCCTTTTGTTTTCTTCTTCTTTGGTTAAGCTAAGAGTGAGAAGAAAAAGATCTAATGTCAAAACATGTCAATATCTGACCCAGGTAACTCTGTAATAATAGGTTTCAGATATGGAAGCCGAGTATTTCCCACCCAAGGAAGATGTGATACTGCAGAATGAGTCTTCAACAGAACTTTATGTGTTGGTTTCAGGGGCAGTGGTGAGTTAGCTAACCCATGAACGATCTAGTAACCCATAAATAAATCTAGAAGAATGTATGCTGACAAAAAACAATCCTTTTCAAATGATTTCTTGTTGCAGGATCTGGTTCGCCGCATCGATGGGCATGATCATGTAAAAATATTCACCCATGACATTGTATTTATCTTCAGATTACACGGCGAAATAACTGAATGTAACTTTCTATCTCCACATTAACAATTCAGGTTCAGGGGAAGGCAGTTGCAGTAGATGCATTTGGAGAGATTGGAGTTTTATATCAAATACCACAGCATTTCACAGTTCGGACCACAGAACTTTCTCAGATTTTAAGACTCAACAAAACATCCTTAATGAATGTTTTACAAGCAAATCCAGGAGACGCACAAATTATAATGGATAACCTTTTAATGGTAAATAGGATATTGAAGGGTTCTAAACATAACATGGGGAATGTATAAATTTAATTTATCGTATATTCCCCCTCAACAAGTTCCTAAATCACTTGTTATCTTGTATTGACAGAGATTAAAGGGGCGTGAAGATTTCGGCTTTGAATATCCAAGTACAGATTCTGGATTGGTTCCACGTGAACTGCTTCAAGGAGGTAACACGAGAGGAAGCTCTTCTCACGAGTGTACAAATAATTCACATGAGCATTCATTAATGCATGAAGGAGAGCACAAAGATATTAGAAACTCGGAGACCAGTTTGCGTAAGGTGACTAATGATGATCACTTAGTCACTAAACATAACTTGATCCCTAAGCATGATAGAATAGATCCTCATGCGGCTGCACACAAAGGGAATCTAGACATTGTTGAAATTCTGCTTGAAAGAGACGCAAATCCTAATCCAAATTCCACAGGGTGGACGCAAAGAGCTCCAATAAAACAGCCTAAAAACAAGAGCATTTGTGACCAAAAAATGAGTTGTGAAAACAAGAAGTCAGATGAATTTAGAATAGAGATTGCGGAGCCAGAAATCCTTGACCTTGATAAGAATGGCTCAACCAGAAACAGAAGACAAGATGATACTAGGTCTACTAAGTTCCCATTGGAGAAAATGAACACAAACACCAATTCAAGAATTTCTAATTGTCCAAGTGATAGAGAATCGGCAAGGAACACCAAGAAGAGGGTAACAATCCACTTGCTACATGGATGCAAGAGTACCACACCAGGACACCACAGAAAATTAATAATTCTTCCTGATTCATTAGAAGAGCTGCTCAAAATTGCTGGTAATCTTTGAGGATATAACAGAGCAATAGTAGTTTCACACACACAAATGATAAATTTTTTTGTTAATTGATTCTTTATATTTTTCTGGGGAAAGGGGAGGGCGAAGGGATTCTGCAAAACACAGATGCAGTATTCTGAACACAACAGAGTATAACTTTTTACTGCTTTCACTTTCTTCTAACTATAAACTTGCAAAACTGCAGGTGAAAAATTTGGCGGCTTCAACCTCACAAAAGTAATTAATACAGAGAATGCAGAGATAGATGACATAAATGTCATCCGAGATGGAGATCATCTCTTTCTTCTGTGCAGCGATAATGAAATTTTGAGTTCATGATGTAACGAAGATAGATGGCATATTTAGGAACATGATGATAACCATGTAATCAAATCATAAAAATGCTAATCGTCCAGAAAGATATTGGAAAATCATACAATTCAATTACAAAAGCTGCTCTTTGTTCATGACTTGAAACAAAATTTTACAATCTCATTTCGATAGGGCTGGTTATAAATTCAAGAAAATGAGTCATAATCAATTGACGATCTCTGAAATGTGTATGCTGGTGTATTGCATGATTCAAACAGTATTTCACAGTTTTATTATGACTGAGAACCCAGCTAATCAATTCCTTTACAACCAGAAGTGCTCTTGGTCAGTTTAAGAGATGCTAGAGCGACTTCAAAGAAGCATCTCACTTTGTGAGACCACGGTCTGTATTTCTAATAACTGTGTTGAATGACTTTGATGAATAAAACTCATTTCTTCAAATTGATTGGTATAGGATGTGCTTCTGTGTTAAAAACAAATTTATCCAGAGGAATTAGAGAGTTGTCCGCGAAAAGCAAGTACAAATACTTGAGTGTTTCTCCTAGAAAGAAAGTCTCCATTTTGTCTCTTCTGTGAGGAGGAACACTAGTTACATCGTCCAGAGAACAATATCCCCCAGTATCAACCTTTGTGTGCTTTTCAAAAGCTTCAAAGATTTGCCAGCCCCATTCACGATATCTGTAAGACAAGATATTCATATCTGATTATTTAATAAAAAGGAAAAGAAAAATTAAGCTTGTTTTCAGTGTTTCTTACATATGGCCAGAAGAAATAGAAGTATACACTTAAACTAATCTTATACATAAGAGGGGGGAAAACATACTTTGGATCCTGTGTGATACGGAACAAAACAAACAATGACTCCACAGTCTCGGGTCTCAAAAGATTATGACGGTCAGCAGGTTTTATTATGATGTCATTAACAAATTCTGAACTCTTATTTCCTCCATCATAACCTTGTTCAGAATATTCCTGTGTATGAAAAGCATACAACCAGAGGCTAGATGTCATGTCTCCATTCTTGCTATGTAAAAATGCAGTAGAAAAAGAAAAAAAAAATACTTCCCATAAGCAGCATCATAGAACAGAAATAGAGGATATTAGTAGATAGTGAGATACATTGTTGCATTTGTTTGCGATCTTTTATCAACTGATGAAATCCAAAATGCCATAAAAATTCTACTAACCTCAGTATGAAAGTAAGCAATTTCAGGAGCAAGACCAGTTGAAGTTACAGCATACATTTCAAAGCATGTTTTAGTCAGATCTTCTGCTAGCTTCAAATTTTCTAGGTCTTCAAAGTTAACCATACTGTTTTCCATTGCCTGTTTCTTTGTAAGGCCTTTAGTGGCACCAAGTGCAAGAGTACCAGGTAGGAAACATACCTGAAAGGGCATCATCAAATTTTACATCAATGTAAGTAGGTACATGTTAACATTAACAGGACAATTATGATCTAAGTGCATAACTGAATTTCCATAGATAAAAATGAGAGTAGAAAAATATAAGCAAATAACAGAATAGAATCAATAGATGATTTTCTACTATACTGAACTGCTATTTGATGTCTTGAGATCATAGTGTCCAATTCATAGCTCAAGGAAATCTATTAAACCCAAAAGCTTCACCATATATTTGGGACAAAAGCTTTTTAAGAGCATTAAATTTATCATAGAACCCATCTTGCTACTCGGAATCAATTCTGCTAATGCAAGTGTAAATATCCTGGACCAATCACAGTATCACATGGTTCAGGCTTCAAAAAATTATGGTTGCAAATTTCCCACCATTCTTTTGTAACATCAGGCTTAGTGTTCAAAACTTCAAATGCTGTTGAGTACAATTATGACATCCTCATGTGACAAAATGTTCAACGATTATATGCTTCAGTCATAAAAATCAAAATGGACTCTGTAATGTATAATTAAGTAAAAGAGGAAAACCTAGTTCCTCATTTGTAAAACAAACTATATAGACATTTTATAATGTTTATGGAATGAATTTTAAACAATGGGTATAGCAAAGAATGACTTAGCACTGAACATGCATACACTTATTATTACAGCAAAGTAAAAAGTAGTAACAGTGCAGCCTTGTCAGAGCATCTGCAATTCAATTTTGTATAATTTCTTCCATAACCGTAGGATGGGAAACTTGGAATATCATAATTTCACAGGCAATATAAAATCCAAATTTCATACTTCATGGACATCAAATACAAATTTATCATTTCTAATAACAAACCAATCCACAGTTGTATAGCAAGTGCAGCATATTACATATGGCAAAATAAGTAGATCAATTCATTTGCACTATTTCTACTGAATGATATTTTCAAGCAACTACTATAGCACTAAATAAATTGCCAGCAGTGCCAAGCTTCAAAATTAGGAAGTACTGCATACCAGATGATCCATTTTTGGGCTGAAACCACCGTTTGATCCATAAGGCAATTCTCCGACAAAAACTAGTTTATTTGGAATTGATTTCCGAACAAGCAGATGTCTAACACCATTCATTGCTTCCTTATACATTTCATATAGATATGATGTATTACTATTGCTACTAGCTCCACTCTGAAGCCATACTTTAATTAGGTACTCATAGTAACTGTCACCACGTGATCCCAATCTAATATTTTCTCCACTGAATTCACCAGAATGAGGACTGCATTTGGTTATTAGAAATATGATCAGAAAAGAAACGAAGACACAAACCAGAGTGTGATTAAAAAAAATAATTGGGGTAAACAACGACGCAATTGAACAAAACAAAAAACAAATTTATCAAGAATTACCCCAATTAAAAATTAACATCCGACTGAATACACTGATTAAGTCATGTTCAGCTCCATACCTAATGTAGATAGGAACTAGTCCTTCAACCTTTGGAAGAGTCTTCATGTGCTCCATGACTTTCATGGCTTCCAAACTATATTTCTGATCACCAGATATAGAACTGAGATAATTAAACTCAAGCTGTAAAGTGGAAACTTCCGACGTACTACTCAGTCCACCAGGAGCGGGATGTGCTGAACTGTCATGCAGAATAACATCGCTAAATGGAATATCAGTCGGACTGGCCGTAAAAGCAGATAGTAGACGGTCAGCCAAATCCTTAGCAGTTTCTAGATAAACAGACGGTTTGGGTCCTGCATGAGTCAAGTTCATTCCATTCTCCCCACCACTTAGATGGTACGCACTTAAAAGCCCACCCAAAACTCGAATCGTGGTCTCAAATAAATTCACTTGGCCCTTTTGGCTAATTCTCTTAGAAAGGTGTTCTTCAACCCAGGATCCAGCTTCAGCAACAACATCATCAAGACCCATTATCATAGCCGTATCGAGAGCATCCACAATCGTAGCTCCTAATCCTCCCAATCCATCAATTCCATGGTGGCTGAGCGGCATAAGTTCATCATAACCCATGGCAAACTTTTTGTATCCAGACCACGCATGAACAAAAGCTTCCTTGACCTTTTGTTGCCTAGCAATCCACATTGACCTAACATCATCCGGATTTTCCGATACACGGGCAACGCCATTAATACTCCCCTTCTCATCAGGTGATAACCTCGGAGGAAGCCTCGGAGGCCGTCTCCAGAACCTCTTCAATTTGCCAGTAGCATCAACAATGCTGCCATTTGCATAACTGTTTCTATTCACAATTGCCTGACCATTAGAAACTACACCATCCGAACTTGTATGTGCTAACAATACATATGCTACACCAAAGATCAACAGCAAGAAGAGAAACTTCCCTGTACTACAGCTACCACAATCACGCTTTAGGTTACTGGTGAGTAAGTTCTGAGTAATAACCTGGCAAATCAAGACACATAGCAAACAACTAAAGCACTTAACATGGGTGAACTCATAGAAGTGGTCATTAGAAATTCACATAGATAAACATTGCAAGGAATATGAAGAGTATTGCAATTGCAGACAAGGAAGGTAGGTATTGGGCAAAACGAGGTCGTTTGGGTGTTGATTTACCTTGGAGAAGGAACGGTGGCGAAACTTGGCGTTGTCGTAGTCAACATCTTTGGTGGAGTAGGGCAGAGAGTTGGACATGGTGGTAGATCCGATCACCAATTCCAATTGAGACACGACAATCTAGCTCGGAATTCGATTGCGTAGGAGCAGCGAGATTCTATGATTATGTAACATTATCTAATGCCACCAGAGACTAAGAGGTTTCTCGCTGCGGGAAAAGGGTTGTTGAAATCAATGTTTGAGAGGAATTTTCAGATCAATGCCTGCATCTCCTATATTTTTCTTTCTTTTCACGCATTGACTACGTTTTAATTATTCCTAAGTTTTTTTTTTTTTTATCAATATAAAAGATTAAAACAAACCACAAAATTCGAACCTAATTTAACTAAGCCGATTAGTGATTTTGGAAAGGTATCTTATAATTCATAAATTAATCTCCTTAATGTTTCATATTAATGAAAAAAAAGTATTTAACAATTTAAAAATACATATAATGTGTGTAATTAATTATTTCTTTTTCTCAGTCTGAGATGTGTTGAATAGATGTTGGGTTGATTCTTTTTGACGTGCTGCAATACCTTACAGGGAGGCGATGAATTCGCGTTTAATGTATTAACAAAATTTAATTCAGTAATGCGTTAATTATTAATTTGTAGGAATTAACAATAATAATAATAATAATAAAGTGTAATATATAATTGACCGTGGTGATAAACCTGAAGGTGTGATTAGTTGTGACGTTGACAAAATGAGCGTGATAGTTATTCTTCTCCTAAATAGAAGGTTTACCTAAAAATCAGTATCTGAGGACTGAGGAGTGGAGGCTGCGGCCAATTTCACTGTTTGTCTCTCAGTTTTCACTAGAGATGGCGGCCGATTCTGACTTTTTTTTTTTTTTTTTAAGTGCTCTCAAAGAATAAAAAATATATTTTTATCTTATTTGAATATTATCTACAAATTTAATTATCAAATTTAAACGTGTAAATAATAAATAATCAACAATAATAATATTGATCATAACAATAAAAATGATAATACAACAGTAACAAAAATGATAATAATAATAATGATATTGACTATAATAATAATGGTTATGTGGTAATAATAATAATAATATTTTTAATAATAATATTTTTAATGATGATTTTAATGATATTAATAATAATAATAATAATAGAAACATAATGATAATAATATATAATAATTTTATTGATAATAAGCGTTATTGTTTTTACATAAAAATGATATTTTTTTAATAATATAAAGAAAGGAAAAGTTTATTCTGTTTTAATTGTTATTTCTTAAGACAATTTTGTTTCATGATAAAAAATATATATATACTTCATAAAAAATAGATAAAACTATTTATTTTGTTGGTGCAATAAATAATTAATTATAATACGGTAGAATAATCATTATAGTATATTTTATCATATCACACTTTAACTGTCAAACAAGTTTTTAAAAATTTAATCTAATTTAGTCTAGAATGTGTTTATGCATTTAAGTTATTATCTTAATTGATATTATTAAAAAATAGTTATTAAATATATATTTGATATCATTTTAAAAATAAATATGTAATGTAAAGTAAAATAAATATATAATTTAATTAAATTTTTTGTCCTAATAAAGGAAAATCACTTATATTTTTCATATAATAATACTGATGACTTATTTGTTAAAGGAAATAAAAGAAAATTTGTAACAAATTATGAGATCTAGCTTCAAGAAAGGACTAAATGTAGGGTAAAAAGGCATTAATCACTCAGGATAATAATGAGAAAATTCTAAACTAAGAATAAATAATTCAAATAATAATGCAATTATTTACGAGTGATGCATATTTATTACGCAATGAAAGAAAATTAAATATATATATATATAATAAAGTATAAAAAAAACAATTAAAAACTTAAAGTAACACAATTTTTTTTATGTGACGAAGTTATTAGTTTTTTATTTTACACCAAAGTTATAAGTATGGTTAACATGTAAACAATGTAATAACATACAATTCATGATTAACATATTATGTTTCCTCATTCCCATCACTAGTAATGTTTTAAAATTAATCCACATATATTAAAAATTATTTAATAAATACAAAGTATCATTTTATTTAATATCTTAAAAATCCATACATACATCATCAATGATGAGATATTAAATAAATATATAATTAAGAAAATAACATTAACGGCCTCATCTTCCTTATGGCTTTCACTTGTTATTTCTCTCTCGTGTTATGCACCTAAAGTGTTTGATTAAATGCTTACATGGGACAAAGTGTGGTACGATGTGTTAGTTTGTTTTAAGTACTCCTGATACGAGTGGTAGCATCATTGACATGTCTTGTTGGGAGTGGATTATCTACACAATTAATGTAATAAAATAACTCTAGGCAAGGATGTCAATGAAAGAACAAGGACTATTGTGAAGGCTATTTCTCCTGAGTTGGGTTATAGAGTGCAAAAACAAGAAAGTTAAGCATAACAGAAGAAAAACCCATTTGAAAAAAACTACAATATATAACAACCATTAAGACATAATTGTTGTAAGTGTGCATACAACATCGGTTAAAAGTTGATGTTGTGTGCAACCAAATACCACATTTACAGGAATAATATAGGTTGTAGAATTAATTAATGTCATAATTTCAAAACAACTCATTTGATAAACCCTTTTTTAACGGGTAATTAAAAAATGAACATTCTTCACATAATTTGTCCACTAATTAATTAAAAAAATATAAAATAAACGGGATAAGAGTTTAGAAATACCAATTATAACTTTACAATTATAATTAACTTTGAGTCGATTATTAATTTAAGAATCCTATATGTTGTGAAAATTTGAGATAGGACAGCATTATCTGATATAAAACCCACAAATTGATCCCATCTTTAAACAAGAGTCTTAACCTTTGACACAGAGAGTGAAGAATTAATCGATCTCCACTCTCCTTTTTCTCCCTAGCTTTATGGTCTCAAAAGCCTCAACCACCCATTGGAATTCCCGTTCATCTTCAATCTCGGCGCTCTCACATCCACTTTAACTATCTCTCCACACACAAATAATAATGCACTAGCTAGCCTCTCAACATTCATTCTTCTCATCATGGCCAATCTCAACCAAAGCTTCAAGTGCATGTGCACAATAACTCTCTTCATTCTCTTCCTCTTCTCTTACACCACTTCTTCCACCCAAGAGATCCAACCCCAAAACCCCTCCTCATCCACCCCCCCTACACACCACTACCAAGTCTTCTACCTCAAGAACACACACTCCTCCTCTACCTCCTTCACCAAACAAGAACGCTTCAAGAAGAGAAGGATAAAGAGAAACAAGAACCACAGAAAGAAAATGGTCAAGAACATGCAACAATCACGATCTTTCTCCGCCATGCTCCCAAAGGGTTTTGTCCCTCCTTCGGGTTCATCACCTTGCCACAATGATCAACCCAATTCGCTCTCCTCTTTCCACTGCCATCTCTCCACAACACAACCTTGACTCCAAATTTTGAAGGTCCAATATTCCCGCACATTATTATAACACCTTTTTTATACAGGTTTATTTATTTATATCATCGTAATACACGTGGAGCATTGAGACTAGAAAGATGAGGAATGGCTACCCTTGATCATTGCTTTTGATCCGTAATTCTTCCACTAATTCTATCACTTTATCCATCACCACTGTTCGTTTTTCTTGCTTTATGTTCATCTTACAATAAAAGACGGTATGAATTAACAAATTGTATAGTGGAATAAATCAGTGAACCAAAGATTAGCTTTTTTGGTTCCTAGCTATATTTTCTTGTGACCACTAATTCTAATTTTTTTTATAATATTGCTCAATATATTATTTATTCATTCTTTTTTATTAGACTTTGTCGATATAAAGAGGTTCAAGTTAGTTGATTTAACATATATTACTGTGTTTCGTAATTCATAGATAAAAATAATTAGATTTTTCCATTCGAAATAACTTTTAAAAACGTTCGGGCTCATCATCAGTTCCAGAGTACAGACAGAAATGTCTGTTATGTTATATGTTATCGAAGTATATATATATATATGTTTCTTTCTTTGAATTAATGAATTTCTTCATAGAATTTTTGCTGGAGAGACGGAGAATGAGCATGTGAATTAGCATATATCATCGGGTAAAGCAAAAATAGTGATATGTTTAAAGGTCCCCTTCAAGTTTCGTGGCGTTTACTTTGTTCTTGCATGCAATGCATTGTAGGGACGGCACTCTAGACGATGTGCCACACAAGACGGATCCATGTCACAATAAATACATGAAAATTTCTCTTTTCAAGTAGTAGGAAAAGATTTCAGCAACACTAAAGAGTCAAGATAAAAAAAGCTGTCCCCTTTAAATTCTCATTATACTAAAGTCATAAATAATTGATAATGTTATGTAGGCATGATATTTTTTTTAATGAAAATAAAGGGAGTTATATTTTTTTTTTTGAAAAAAAAGGTCTTATATATTGAAATGAAATGAAAATACTTTTAATTAAGAGATTTTTTTTTAATGATAATGGTTTTAGAATTATTTTCTTTCAATGAGAGCAGTTTTAGATTTTTTTAACTTTTTATTTATTTAAATATATCATTTTCATCTTTATTTTTAAATTGTATATTAAGAAATTTCAGTAATTAAAAAAATTGTATCAACATATTAACACTTATTTATCATAAATCTAATATAATTTATACATTCAAAAATATTTCTTATTATAAATTTTGATTATAACATAATTTATATATTTAAAAGTATTTATTTACTATAAATTTAGTTGTATAAAATAAATAATTATCCATACTTGCACATAGGGACTTGAATTCCAAAAATAAATGAAAATTTAAAAAGAAAAATGGCAACACGTCAAAGATCTAATACCACCAAATATATAGTAACATTTTTCCATGTAAGTAAATTACAATCCTCTTTCTTGAAAAATATATATGATTATATATTATACATTTATAGTGTCCTCTCCAACATTGTTAAAAAGTATACGGTTAATTTCATTTAATTTAACAAGAGTATGTTCTGTAAGGATTTTAAAGTATATTTTAATTAAAATTACACTTTAAAAAAAAATCAAGTTATTCTTTTTTTGTACACTTGATAACCTGTAATATTGCTTCCTAATTCTACTTCATATCTTTCAAGTTAATAGGCTATCTATGATTCTATATATATCAACATTGTTTCTCTTCGCAAGGAGTTGTAGAAAAAGTAAACACTTTGATCTTGTCAAAACGTCTAGCTACGTTTATTGTTAGTTGTACATAAAAAAGCTAGATAGATAACATATAATAGATCGAGAAAGAAATTATTATAAAAAATCATTAAAAAAATAATTTAGTAACATATATTTTTTTAAAAAAAAATTCACATGTATATCAACAAATGGTTTAATTAATTTTCTGGTCAAAAAAATTTCTTTAATATAATTATTATATTTTATTAAAAAAATGGTGAAACTTTTTGTGTATATTTTCATCTATTAAAATATAAAAGTGTACTTATTAACACATATCTCAATGTAAAAGAGTGTAAAAAGTATTTAGGCCATAAATCATTTTTGACGATTTTTTTAAAAATAGAATAAAGTATAAAATATTTGTATTTGTAAGAGAAAAAATGCATGTCTTAACACAAGAAGGGACAGTGTAATAGTTTGCATCTTAGGGGATAATATAAAGAATATTTTTGTAATAATTCTTTTTAAGGAAAATTAATGGAACTTAATTTAATAAACTTTTTTTTTATTTAAATGAAGATTCATATACCAAAATGTATTAATCAAGAGGATTAAGTTCACTTGATTAAGTAGTGTACTTTTGTTATAAATTGTCATGATATATCAAAATTTCTTACATCGTTTAGTAATTAAGATTAAAAATTATTTATAACACTTTTCTTTATCCAACTAAAATGTCTTTTCAAGAATAAATTTATAATAATCCAACAAACGATAAAATTAATATATTTTAGATGCAATGATTCTAAATATCAGTAAGCTTGAGATCATTACATTAACGTTAAAATAAAGGCTTCGGTCATGCTTGACTCTAATTAACTTTCATTAGAAATTTTATTTTAGTATATTATAAAATTTTACGTTATTTAAAAATTGAGATCAATGATAATTTATACATGTATCTCATCTTAAGTCACCCATATACTTTTTTAAAGATAAAATTATAACGAACAAAAAATATCAAAATAATCAATATATTAAAAATGTGACTTTAGTTAATGACGTGAATCAAAACATAAACCTTAAAATTTACTTTAAGTTGAATTCTTATAGATAAAATGAAAATACTTAAATTTATTAAAAGAAGAGAACATATATTTTCATAAAAAGAAAATGAGTTAAATACTTGCATGATAGAAAAGAAAAAAAGAATATTGTAAGACCTGTAACACATCCTTCCCTATTCTTCTCATTTTCCTTTTTTCTTCACTTGCATTTGCTCTTGGTTCCCTAAGGCTCAAATTCTTTCTCTTAGGCTGAGGTGTTGAGCACCAAAGGGATCCATCTCTCCCAACTCACGGACGTTCGAAGCTAGTTATGGGCACGGAGCTTTCTTTTCCTCTCTTTTTCCATTCTTCTCTTCCCGGAGCTCGGAATCTTCTCCATCGAGGTAAGGGAAGTTAGTTTTGGTTGTGATTGATTGTTGGGAGTGAGCTAGAAACTCACATGATGGCTGATTGTTGTGGATTGATGGCTTAGATTGATGAAAATGGATTTTTTCGGGGTTTCGGGGTTTTGATGAAAATTCGGGGATTTTCTTTGTTTGATGTTGCATGTGTAAAAAGCTGGGATTTTTGAACTGTTGGATGAAAATGTGGAGTTTTGAAAATTTTCGAAGTAGGTAAGGGTTCCTGTTTGAATTTGCGCCGGGCGTAGTTCTTCGCGCCGGGCGTGATTTGAAATAGGAAATCCCTGGGAGAACCACGCCGGGCGCAATAGACCTCCGTAGGTCTCTGGTTGAGAATTGAGCCGGGCTCGCTTTTAACGAGCCGGGCGTGCATTTGATTTTCAGAATTTGACTTTATAGTCTTCATGAAAGTTGTAGCCTTGGATGTTAGTTTTCCAATGGCACTGGAATCACCCAAAGAGAAGTTTTAGAACTCTAGATATGGCTGTTTTAGTGAAGAGGGGTCGAGCTGCTAGCTTTGTTTATAGTTGTTGCGGTTTTTATCATTTTTAACAAGATAGATGAAAGAACTTGGACTTGGTGTCTTCATGAGAGTTGTAGGAAATCTTATTATCTTTCTTATGAGATAAGGATGAGCATGGTAGGAGTAGTATAACTCCTGATGCGCTGTTTTCTATGAAGGTTGCCATTTCGCATTTAGTGATTTGGTTAAGTTGAAAGTTGTTATAGGTGCTTAGACTGATTGGTGTTGTGTGGGTGGGTAAATTGACAAGATAGATGAGTTGTAAACAAGATGGTTGGGTCGTATTATGTGTTGATCATGCTGTTTTAAGCTGTTAATGATGAATGTTGTTGAGCTGAGCAATGATATTGATGTGCTGTGCTGAGCGCGACCCTTGTCGCGCTGGGCGTGAGACTCCTTGGGAGTCTCTGCCTCGAGGGCGCTGGGCGCAATTTGGTTTGCGCTGGGCACGAGACCAAGGGAGGTCTCTGCCTTACTTGCGCTGGGCGCGGGTTGGGGCACGCCGGGCGTGTGAGACTCCTTGGAGTCTCTGCCTGGCCTGCGCTGGGCGCAATTGGGTATTGCGCCAAGCGCGAGAGAGTTTTAGACTCTCTGGCTAAGTCTCGCCGGGCGCAGGCACGCTTGTGCCGGGCGCGTTGGCCCCTAGAGCCCTCTGGTTGTGCCACGCCGGGCGCGACCATGAGTGCGCCGGGCGCATATGAGAATGTGAAGTTATATGCTGAATTTGATGATAATATTGTTTTGTGCTGAACTAAGCCGAAATTGATGAATATAATGTGATGACTAGTTAAAATTGTTGTTTGATGATGTTGAGCTTTGTTAGGTGTATATTGTTGTAAGATGCTTATATGTGCTGTAAGATGATAGGCTGTGCTATTAAGCTGAGCTGTGCTGAATGTTGTTTATGCTGATTAATGTTGCCAATGTCGTGTGATGAAAAGTTGTGTTATGTTGTATGTTGTTAATGATGTAACGCTGAGTTGTGCTGTGTGATGCTAATGCTGAACTTTATTGTTTGAGTCGAGCTGAATCATATGCTGATAGTTGTTGAATTATGCTGTAATTGCTGAGCTGAGATGTAATTGATAAATATGTTGTGCTGACTAGATATAAATGCTGAAAAATGATGTTAAGCTGTAATAGATGTATATCGTTGTGCTGAGCTGGGCTGTTATTGATGATTTTAAATGCTGATTTATAATATGGCTGTGCTCTAGAATGATGAGCTGAGTTGTGAGTAGTAAGCTGTGTTGAATACTACTTAGCTGTGCTGTATGCTGATTTTGTTGTGCTGTGTTGTGAGCTGTTTTGTTGTGTTGTTTATTGCTGAGCTGTATGTTCTGTTAGTCACTATTGTGGTGCTGTTATAACTGCTATGTCGGTGCTGTTAGCCACTATTGTGGTGTTGTTATAGCCGTTATGTCGGTGCTGTTAGCCACTATTGTGGTGCTGTTATAGCCGCTATGTCGGTGCTGTTAGCCACTATTGTGGTGCTGTTATAGTCGCTGAGCGGTGCTGATATTACTGAATTTGCTGTGGTGTAGTATAAGTTGTACAGGTGTGCTGATAGCTGTAGATGCTTTTATTTTCATATTTATGTATGTATGTCGATTTCTTTACACTAGCTTACCCTTTGTTGTCTCCATGATGTTTGGATTGCAATGATCATACTATGTATGGGAGCAGAACATGGTTAGGTTGGTGCTGCTGAGGAGAGTCAGTAGCTGGCAGATGAAGTTTATTTCTGTTGATGTATTTAGTTACTTGGTTAGCAATTGATGGATGTATTTTGTTTTGTACACTCTAACTCTAGTCGGATTGGGGACCTTGTATATATATATATTTTTTAGATCCTATATTTATATACTCGTTCTCTTCTGCCTGGTGTTTTCGGTGTGCTGTGTTGTGCGTGTAGTGATCAACCGGGTCGTTACAAATATAATTTTCTCTTTTTAAAAGCAAAGCAATTTTATTGATAATGAAAACGCCTTTGATTGAAGTAAAAGATGTGTTCAACTAAGAACCAGAAAATACAAGTGGAAGTACAGTTTAGCACAGTTGTATATAGTTAAGGGTACCCAAACAAAGTAACCTATGAATCCGGAGAAGCCATCTAAATACAACCCCACATCTGCATATAAATCCAAAAATCAGCCTAGCTAGCAAACTCTTATTCCCTGTAGACCACGAATAACACATTATGCTTCATTCCCTGTAGACCACGAATAACACATTATGCTTCATTCCTGAACCGTGAACCATTATTTGATTTGCCAAATGTCAATTAATGTAGTGAATTTACTAGGACTACAGTGAGATAAAGGAAAAGTAAGAGTCCACTAATCCATCTGCAGCCAAATAGCAGTTCACACATATATGGCTAGTTAGCGTTAACTATGCTCAATGGAGTGGGTCCTAATCTTATTATCGTGTGATATGATTCAGATTATCATTGTTTGCATTAACTTGTCTTATTCTAAAACAAAAATTTTAAAAAAAACAAAGAGCTTTCAATCTATTTTTTTTTTTTGATATACAAAAACTAAACACACAAGTATTAATTAAATTTACGCTAAATCCACTTTTAGTTTTTATGGTTTTCAAAATGGGTAATTTAGGACTTTTAAGTTTTCTTTATTATAAATTTGATCTCTATAATTTTTAAGATTAAGTAATGATATCCATTATAACATGTGATCCAAAATTAAATAGAAAATATTGATGTGCCCATAAAAGATATTATCTGATAGTTAATTAAGCATGCAAAATAATAACATTATTTAAATATATTATAATCTTAATTAAAATAAAAAAGAAATATAATATATTTGCTTTAAAAACAAATTTTTACTTTTCATAGAAATCAACATGAATAAGTAATTGTTAGACAACGTCATTTACTAGCACTTTGATATTTTTTTGTTTAAATTTTGAATAATAAGTTAATAAGTGAACTAAGATAATAAGATCAAAGGTATGTTTGATTAGCTAAAATTCATAGCACTGAATAAGAAAAAAGTAATTGTTTTACGTTTGATTTATAAAAAAATTATGGGATAGGACAAAAAAGAGAAAGAAGAACAAGACAAAAATCTTATTTTTTGTTATTCAAGAGATCATGGGTCAACTTCTTGTTTCGAGTACAAAAAAAAAAATACATTAGACCATGTTATTGTGTCAATATTATCTTGACCCTAATTTATTGCTACCTATCACCACCAACTACGTTACTTACCACATCATCCACTATCAACATTGTTGTGATCTATCGTTGTTTTCATCCATCACCACCATATTTTTATTATTGTCGCTATCACTAATATTGCTAGTGTAATTATTACAATTTTCATCATTATCGTCCCATTAAGATAATGTTGATGATGATGATAATAATAATAATTCATTACAATAAATATAAAAATATATTATAATAAATTTAATTTTTTTTTTATATTTTTTATTATTCATCAAACAATGTATAAAATCTAAAGTTGTTCAATAGTTTAAACATTTATCATGTACTAATTATTTTCTTGTCTTGTACATTAATGTTTATCAAAACTGAACTTAAGTCTTAAATTTATTATTTGTTAATTATAAATGTTATTAATTTACTCTTTATATTATATATGAATTAGAATTCAAATTTAGAAAATAAAATTAATTCTCTAAATTATGCATTGTCAACATTTCTTTACTAAAAAAAAATACATTCTCAACATTTTGTTTTTTCCTCGTTTAAGAATGTATTCCACATATTATTTTACAACTAATAAAAACTTTAAATCTCAATCATCTATAACTACTTTATTATTTATTTTTATCTCTTGTATCCTTATATCTACATTAATTTTTTTTTATAAAATGAAATCAATAGCTAAAAATAATATATATCATAATTTGAATTTTTATTATAAATATAAATATAATTTATATATTCAAAATATTTAATTTATAATATATTTTAATTACAATATAATTTATATGTTGAATGTATAGACTTATACAAAAGTAAACATTAGTTATAAAGAACTAGTTTTTATTATTTGGTACGCTAAATATTAACACGAAGGATTAATATTGTTTTTTAGAATTGGACACCACTGTTAATTCCACTTACTAAGATTTAAATAAAGTTAGAGACAGCATAAATAAAGGTTAAGTTGATTAGTGATTGATGCGAGGAAACCAAGCCTTTCATCAAACAACTACCTTTATTTGGTTTAAAGCTGATTCCCAAATAGTATGATACCTTCGTTTTGAAATTTGCTTTTGATAATAGAAGGACAAAGTGTATATTATGTTTTTATATAATAAAAAAATCAAATTGAAAATTTAATTTAATTCATAAAACTATATTAATATTAATAAAAAAAATAAGTATTCATATTTAAAAATTATTTTTGAAAATATCAAAATTTCGTCAAAATATTAAAAAAAATATTTTAACAATAATTTAGAAATACTTTATTGCTGTTTTTTTCCCATTGTAGATGTTACATTAATGTCTCTTAGAATAATTTTGTGTCTTTCTTCCTTTGTGCAAGTGGTATGACATCTTCTCCAATTTTATCTTTAAGTCATTTCCCTCTTATGTTTTCGGAGAAAACAAATTTACTTTATCATGCTCTTATTCAAACAAAAACTCTCTAATTCTAATGTGTATCTCTAATGTTAAATTTTAGAATTAATATTTTTCCTCAATTTCTCAATTAAAACTATATTATCCACAAAAACTCTAATTCTAATGTGTGTCTCTAATCTTTTGTATGTTAATAATAAGTACGTATAGAACTAAATTAAATAAGCAAAAACTTAAGGATAACTCTTATGTAAAAATATGTTTTATAGGGAAGTCTTTAGTCTCACCATGAGAGTTCTCCAATATATTTAATCATACATGTCTTGTATAACTAGATGTTTAAGGCACATTAACACTAAGATAAATAACTTTTGTTGCACATATTTCTCTAGCAAAATCTAATTTGATTATTTGTAATTCTATTTTCTTAACTTGATCATTGTTCTATTATTTTTTTTCTCATAATTTCATAATGTGACTCATAAATGTTATCATTATGCAACTATGCAATTCTAAGTATCTTTATTATTTTTATTATGTCTTTGTAAAAAACAGAGAAAATAATAATTTTTAATGATATTTTTTACTATTTTAATATTTACAATAGTTTTTAACAATTTTTTTAGAAGTTATTAAAGGTTAAAATAGGTATAGAAATTGTAGATTCCAAATGGGATAATTTCTTTTATTATTAGGATAGATAGAAGAATAAGTATTTATTTACTTAAGTTAAGAAGATAATTGGTGAGATTAATGCTAAAGAACAAATACTTATTTATTTGGTAGGTATTGAGCAAGATTTTTTTTATTATCATAAAAGTATAAACTCTTAATGAATTTGACTTTTAAATCAATGGCACAAAAGAAAAGACTCATAAGATAAAAAAAGCTAAAATACAATTTAAGATCAAATAAACGAGCTACTGAAGGACAAATTCATCATAGAAATTAATTGAGTATGTTACTTGAGTAGAAAATATTTTCATAATGAAAAATTTTAATGAAAAATTGGAGAACGTACATCAATTACATATACCTTAACAAAGTTTACCTAAATAACTCATTTTTTCCCATCATTGATAAGGTAGTAAACTACACCTTTAGCTTCAAGTTTCTATCATTTATGGATGCTTATTTTAGTTATTACCAGATACTAGTGTTTGTCGAAGATAATGTTAAAAATGCCTTCATAAAGGATAATAAAGTATTTTAGACAAAATGTTGAGGTGATATATTAGAGAATGAAAATCAAAGTCTTTGGTGCAATAATGAGGGAATATGCTAACGTATATGTGAATGACATCATTGTCCAAATCTTAACTTACGAAACTATGTGAGATATTTGGAAAAGATCTTCAATCAAATTAGGTAGTATAACATGCATTTGAACCCACTTAAATGCATACTTGAAGTACTTTATGACATTCCTAGGTTATATGTCGACAAGTAAAAGGATTAAGGCGAAACTATGTGAGATATTTGGAAAAGATCTTCAATCAAATTAGGTAGTATAACATGCATTTGAACCCACTTAAATGCATACTTGAAGTACTTTATGACATTCCTAGGTTATATGTGGACAAGTAAAAGGATTAAGGCAAACCCAAAAGAAGATGCAAGTTAGTTTTAAGAAATGTAGAGATTGAAGTAAAAAATGAAGGTACAATAGTTGTTGGGACAAATTACAAGTCTAACTTGATTACTAGCCAAAGTAACTCATGTTCCACTTTTTTTTTTTTTTTTACAACTTCTTGAAAAAATGGGAAGGTTTTTCATTGGAGCAAAAAAAGTGCATTTTCCCGTTAGGAGTTGAAAAAGGTGTGGGCTAGCCCACCAACATTAGTTTGACTTGATACAAGAGAAATGTTAATGGTATATTGTTGAGTGTCTTTTATTCATGAAGTGCACTCAACTTTTAGCACTCTTTTTGGAAAAATTGTAAATATATATATGATAATTTACCTCTAATTAGGAATAATCAAGTTTATATTAGAAAGATAGAAGAGTAGTAGAGAATTTATGATGAGTTCCCTCCTTTTTTGCAGAAAATTTTGGAAGACAAGGTTCCACGGCCATAGCTGTGGTTCTGGAGCTATAGCTGTGGAAATCTAGGGAGAAATCAGTAGGTCAGAAAGTTGCAGCTATAGCTGTGGTTCTGCAACTATAGCTGTGAAAATCTGGAATGCAAATTTAGGGGTTCAGAGAGTTGAAGATAAAGTTGTGGGCTCACATCTTGAGCCATGGAACACTAATGATTGAGAGAGAGCACCAGAGAGTCACAACCATAGCTGTGAAATTCACAGCTACAACATTGGAGGTTCCTTAAGCTTGAAGGAGTTTTCATAGCTATGGCTATGAAACCATAGTTGCAGCTGTGAAACTTACTTCACCTTGAAGAACTCTCCACAATCATAGCTGTGATTCTATAACTGCAGTGGTGGGCTTAAAAGTTGCAATTCCTCCCCTGTTTTGAAGCTAATATAAAAGGGAAATAGAAGAACTTGGGGGCATCACGATCACTGAGAAAAAAATAGGATTGGGAGGACGAAAAGAGGGAAGAACAAGGGAAGAACAAAGATTTGGAAGCTGAATCCTTTGGGAACGAAGATCAACTCCATTTCTTCATCTTGTACTTTGTAATTTCTTCTTTCACTCTTTTGATCTTGTAATGGCCATGTGTGGCTAAACTCATTGAGGATTGGTTGGATGTAACTACTAACTCTTCTTCTTCTTAAATATATGCATTTTAATCTCATTATTTGTGCTTGATTCTTCACTTAATGCTTGTAGCAGTTTGATCACCCGTTGTATGATTTTGGTTTTTGAATCCAGTTGGAAAAAGTTTTTGAAAACCTGAACTGAATCTTGCACCTACCATCTCTTGTTCTAGGAATAGACTTGATTTGGTTAGTCACCTTTGTTCAAGTCATTGTTCCTAATGCGAAGTGTTAAACTTAAAATATAGAGGAATCATGTTTTAAGATTAATTACTTTAGGATTCAACTTTGAGGAATCTTGTTGGATTACTAAATGAACGTGGAGGTAATGAAATTGAAATCATATTTATTTTAAGAAGATTTAAGAGTTAGCAAGTGCTCCTAAACTCAATCCTTGCTTCTCATAATTGTTCTTACAATTTTTATTTTATCGTTTTATTTTACATCACATTAACTCATTTGCAATCACATCAATGTCTTTATATAAATCATTAGAGTAAGAATTACTAAACTCTCGAATCCCCGAGGACGAGACTGTATTTCTACAACGAAACTTGGTCCACTTGCCAAGTGGAGTGTTCGCAAAAACCTCATCAAGTTTCTGGCACCGTTGCTGGGGATTTGATGCTATTTAGTAATTCTTGTTCTTGTGATTTTGTAATTTTGTAAATAATTCATTTTGTGAATATTTATAATATATAGATATATTTGTTTTATTGTTTTTTGTGGACTCGCCTATCTGTGCAGACTTCTTGAACTTGCATGCGAGGCAAAACTCTAGCCGAAGAATTACATTTTGATCTTGAGATTGAAAGAACGGCAAGGAGGAATAACAGTAGGACAAGAAGGCTTAGACAGTTGGAGAGACTCCAAAAACAACAAAAAAAAGAAGAAGAAAGAACATATAACATAAATGATAAACCAATTTATTTCATCAAATTATTTTAAGAACTCAAGTTAAGGTATTATAAATTTGAGAAGGCAACTCTTGCCTAAGTTTTTATAGCTTGGTGCCTTCATTAATAATTCTAAGCACATCTAGCGGTAATTTTTCAATACATATAATCTTACATCGACTAAATTTGGCTAAAAGTATTATAAGTTGAGTTGTTGAATTATTCAAGAACGATATTACTTATGAATAAAAAATAACCATTATAATACATGTGTTGGCCGAATTCCTAATATATATGACAAACAAATGAAAGAAAAATACTTAAGAATACGATCTATATAATGACTTATCCAATGTTAATGGAATTGGTGCTATCATAATCCTTAAAAGAGGAGATAATTTAATTATAAAGCAGTTACTAAAGTTTAAATTTCCCATATCAAACAACCAAATTGAGCACAAATTATGTTTGTCAAACTCTTAATGGTTGAAGTTTCGAAATCTAAGTCTGTCACATTATGTGTAATTCATAACTATTGATCATTTAAGAGGAAAAAAATATGAGGTAATTCATCCCTTCATACTTAAAAAATGTGAGGAAGGTCTAAGATTCACTCAAAGATTACATTTTTAGTATATTTGATAGAGCAAAATGTAGGGGTCAATGCTTTATTAAGACTTATTATTACAATGAAAGTGAAAATCAACAAATCAATGACATAATAAACTTTACTAACTTCTAACATCTCAAAGTCATTTTATGGCAACCTCCAATAAAAAACGTCTGACTTGAATTTGAGTTTTATTTAAATATATGTTATTAAAATAATTGTATAAAATATGCTATTAAACTAATTACATAGACATGGATCTATATTCAAAATTATCTCATATTTTTTAGGTTTAATTTCCTTTATTTTTAGAATTTTTAATTAAGCATATAAACTTAAAAAGTTTAAATCATGTCTTTAATCTCTTGTAACTTTTGTAATTGAATTTCTCAAGTTAATTTATGACTACTTAAAACTGTCACAAAAATAATAATTTAAAAAAATTATGCAACTTCAAACACTTAATTACAAAAACAAATTAGAATATTAAGAACTTAAAATTATCTACCTATTAACATTTTTAATATATGTTATCAAGATTTTTTTTATTCTTTAATTTTTTTTGAGAAACTATTTTTTAAAAATATTTATTTAAAGACTAAAAAAATTTGACAAAAAGTAGATGAAGTAGAAATTTTAATTTTTTTTAATACACATCGAGGCAATGTTTTAAAATTTGGCTCGAATCACCTAGTTGAATTAGGAATCAGTGATCTAGCCAGTCCGAGGTTGAACTGGGAACCAATAGTTTAGTCGGTTCGAGTCTTGAGTTAGATTGTTCAAACATTTGACTCGTTACAAATCGAAGTGAATTAGTCAATTTTTTGTTTTGACCAATGAATCGAAGGATTAAATTGGTTTAACCATAAAAATGTTTTCCACTACTTTTAAAAAGAAATTCAAAAGAAAACACTATATGAGAATCAAACACCGTTCATGAAAACACTTATTATAATATATTTGTTTATAATATATACAACTTAAATAATTTTTATAATATATTATTAATTTTAAATAATATATAATAATACAATATAAATGTAGATATTATATATATACATATTATTATATTTTTAATTTATATTTATATACAGTTTAACATGCAATTATTTCATGAATTTCTTTATACAAAATAAAAATAAAAATAATTTTAAATAAGATAAAATTTATACAGATTAATTAATGAATTACCGATTTAATATTTGATCCATTCCACTATTCTAATAGATTTGAAGAAGGGTATGGAATTTTAAACTATGGATCCAGGTTTACTCCGAGTAAACAGTGACTAGTTCCGTTCCCACGCTGGGAATGCCAGCAACAGCAACCTTGGTCGTAGTGTGAGAAAATGTCATTCAGGAAAATCGTCGAACACCTTCCGTTGAGGCGCAGCACACTCTCTTCCTTCCACCTCTTCACTTCCCCACTCTCCACCCATTCCCTCCAACAGCAACAGCAACAGCAACAGCAACAGCAAGACCCTCACACCCTAATGAAACAAGACCCAATCCAAATATGCAGCTCTCTCTGGGTCAAAACCTTCTCCTCCCCCAAAACCACCTCCTTCCCCAACCTCACCGGCTTCCTCTCAAACTTCGACCTCTGGCTCTTCGCCTACCAACGCTCCTGCGCCCACGCCACCGGCACCTTCCCTCCGCGCAACGCCGTCCACGCCCCCCTCCTCCGCGACCTCCTCTCCCTCCGCAACGCCGTCCTCCGCGCCCGTTTCATCTGGAACGACAAAACAAACCCTCTCCTCCGCGCCCCCAACGACACCGCCCTTTCCAAGCCCCTCTCCAAACGCAAACTCCAAAACATTCTCCAATCCAGCGAGCCCTGCTTCCAAGACCGCGTCGTTCAGGAGGTTCTCTTAATGATCCTCGAACCCGTCTTCGAACCACGCTTCTCCCCCAAATCGCACGCGTTTCGACCCGGTCGAAACGCCCACACTGTTATTCGCACCATCCGGAGCAACTTCGCCGGTTACTTGTGGTACCTCAAAGGGGATTTGAGCGAGATTTTGGACCGCGTGGATCCAAACGTTGTAATGAATTCCCTCGAAAAGGGTACTAGGGATAAGAAAATTCTAGGGCTGATAAAATCTGCTCTTGAAGGACAGAAATTGCGCGAGCGTGATGTGTCACACAAGGATGATAATAGTGAGGAGTTGAGGAGGCTTAAGAAGAGGAGAGCTACTAAAAAGAGGATTTTGAATGAGAATGAACCCAAACCCGATCCTTATTGGTTGAGAACGTTCTTTAGTTTCGCCCCTGAGGAGGCTGCCAAAGTGCCTTGTTATGGCCATTGTGGGATTTTGAGTCCTTTGCTTGCTAATGTTTGTCTCGATGAGTTGGACCATTGGATGGAGGATTTGATTGTGGAGTTTTTCAGGCCTTGTGAGTCTGATTCCATATGGAAGTATTCGATTGACGACGGGTGTCATAACCCTGCGTGGCCGGAGTTTGTGCCGTCGAGTGGGAGAGAAAAGACTAGGAAGATGGATTATGTTAGGTATGGGGGACATTTTTTGATTGGGATCCGAGGGCCTAGGGAGGACGCGGTGGAGCTGAGGAAGAAGATTGTTGCATTTTGTGAGAGTGAGTTTCGGGTGAGGTTGGATAATTCCAAGCTGGAGATTGAGCATGTTACTAGGGGGATACAGTTCTTGGACCATGTAATATGCAGGAGGGTGATACACCCTACCTTGCGTTACACGGGTTCTGGAGGTAACATAGTGAGTGAAAAGGGTGTGGGGACTTTGCTTTCTGTTACTGCTTGCTTGCAGCAGTGCATTCGCCAGTTTAGGCGGCTTCAGCTTGTGAAGGGTGATAAGGACCCTGAGCCGCTTCCGTGTACTCCCATGTTGTATTCGGGTCAGGCTCATACGAATTCTCAAATGAATAAGTTCCTGGAGACCATGGCTGATTGGTATAGGTACGCTGATAATCGCAAAAAGGTTGTTGGCTTTTGTGCCTATGTTGTTCGCAGCTCGTTGGCTAAATTGTATGCTGCTAGGTATAGGCTGAAGTCTCGTGCCAAGGTGTATGGAATAGCTTCACGAAATCTTAGCCGGCCTCTGAGGGAGAGCAGCAACAGTTCTGCACCTGAATATTCGGATCTTTTGAGGATGGGGCTGGTTGATGCAATTGAAGGTGTTCAGTTTTCGCACATGTCTCTGATTCCTTCATGTGATTACAGTCCATTCCCCAGGAACTGGATTCCGGATCACGAGAGGGTGTTGCATGAGTATATAAAACTTGAAAATCCCAAGTTTTTCTGTGAGTTGCTCAGATCTGTTAAGAAAAAAGGTTTGACTCTGCCTCAAGATGAAATATCTCAGATGGTATGGGACTACAAAACTCTTGGGGTTCGTTATTTTCAATCTAACAGGGATAAAGATATAAAATCTGATCTGAAGGAAATAAGTGAGAAAACTTGACACTGATATAAAGTTAGTGGAATCTTCTCAATATCAAGGTTCTGCTTCCAAATTGGTATGATCTTGTAACCAAATGGTTATGTGCATTGTTAAGCCGTTTCTTATGTTGAGCACTTGAGGGTAATAGTTTCCACCACTCTTCTTCCATTTTGTGAAGCTTAATTTGTTGAGACAAGGTCAAGGATTTTCCCTACACGTTTTTACCACCCCCTAATGTATCTTCTTTTATTTTGCATTAGTTGCATAAGCTACCTACTTGTACCTTTATCAAAAGGCAACACAAGGAAAAATCAGCAGAGAAAAAAAAAGTGATCTAAAACCAGTGCATCCAAGTCAACAACCTAACTATAAATATGGCCAATTCCTGAGGATTCAATTCAACCCTGTGAACACTTAACTAACTCAACTGTAGCCTAGAGGATTCAAACACTCATGTCACTTTCCAGTGCCAAAAACTTCTTCCAGAGGCTCCGGCTAGATGAATTCCAAATGGGAAATATTCCCCATGGCAACTTTTTATCCAATGATGATCTTCTGCCATCTCTTGGAGCTAGAATAAACCAGGAAACTAGACTTAGAAGATACATAATCTCCCCTTTCAGTCCTCACCATAGGTGATGACCTGTTACATATATAGTTACAACAAGATACATCAAATCTCTTATGATTATTGCTTGTGCCTGCATCTTCTTATAGAATTACTTTGTTCTTCTCCATGTGACAATCGCAAGGTACTTTATATAACTGAATTTCCACTTTCATAAAATTTCAGGTGACCCTGTTTGCAGTGCACTGTGCAGGATGCTTTAACTATCTCATTGCAGATAGGTACCCAGATTCCAAAAGAACATGGATTGGTGCAGTGTATCCAAATTTCAAAGAAGAAAGTCTATGGGACAGATATGTCACTGCAATATACTGGTCCATTGTGACTCTTACTACCACTGGCTATGGGGACTTACACACTGAGAACACGACAGAGATGCTGTTTGATATAGCTTACATGCTGTTCAACTTGGGTTTAACATCATACATCATTGGAAACATGACTAACCTTGTAGTGCACTGGACCAGCCGTACCAGAAATTTTGTATGTACTGTCAAACTTGAGCTTTTTCTATTCTGCTACTGCTCAATTTATCAGTGCCAATTATTATACATGCGTTAGACTAAACTAAACTCTGTTTCTCATTTAATAATACCCTTCATAGTCACTATCTAGGACGATGTTCAAAAAGCTAGTTTTAAATATTCTGTAGGCCCCAGATTTTGTCATTATATTTGAACAGCAAATCTAGCATAATTTTCTTGTTAGTTTCATGTTATGTTGCACTTCAGTTTCATTTTCGGCTATAGCTTAGTATTTCCTTTCGTAAAAAAAAAAAAGAAGAAAAAACTTGTTCAGATAAGAGGAATTTTATTTATTCCCTCTAATGAAGAGAGGATTGGTTTTGGTGCCACAGAGAGCCACAGTCAAAGCAGCTTCTGAATTTGCTTCAAGAAATCATTTGCCCCATCGCATACAGGATCAAATGTTGTCACATATATGTTTGAGGTTTAAAACAGAAGGACTAAAGCTGCAAGAACCATTAAATGATCTTCCAAAGGCAGTTCGTTCAAGCATAGCACACCATCTGTTTTTTCCTGTCGTGCAAAAGGTCTACCTCTTGCAAGGAGTCTCTCTTGATTTCCTTTTCCAGATGGTAATACTAATACCCCATATGCCTTCTTTGTTTTTATTATCGTAACACTTTTTGTCTTTATTTTCATCGATTTTCCCTTTTGTTTTCTTCTTCTTTGGTTAAGCTAAGAGTGAGAAGAAAAAGATCTAATGTCAAAACATGTCAATATCTGACCCAGGTAACTCTGTAATAATAGGTTTCAGTTATGGTAGCCGAGTATTTCCCACCCAAGGAAGATGTGATACTGCAGAATGAGTCTTCAACAGAACTTTATGTGTGGTTTCAGGGGCAGTGGTGAGTTAGCTAACCCATGAACGATCTAGTAACCCATAAATAAATCTAGAAGAATGTATGCTGACAAAAAACAACCCTTTTCAAATAATTTCTTGTTGCAGAATCTGGTTCGCTGCATTGATGGGCATGATCATGTAAAAATATTCACCCATGACATTGTATTTATCTTCAGATTACACGGGGAAATAACTGAATGTAACTTTCTATCTCCACATTAACAATTCAGGTTCAGGGGAAGGCCGTTGCAGTAGATGCATATGGAGAGATTGGAGTTTTATATCAAATACCACAGCATTTCACAGTTCGGACCACAGAACTTTCTCAGATTTTAAGACTCAACAAAACATCCTTGATGAATGTTTTACAAGCAAATCCAGGAGACGCTCAAATTATAATGGATAACCTTTAAATGGTAAATAGGATATTGAAGGCCTCTAAACATAACATGGGGAATGTATAAATTTAATTTATCCTATATTCCCCCTCAACAATTATAAGTTCCTAAATTATCTTGTATTGACAGAGATTAAAGGGGCGTGATGATTTTGGCTTTGAATATCCAAGTACAGATTCTGGATTGGTTCCACGTGAACTGCTTCAAGGAGGTAGCACGAGAGGAAGCTCTTGTCACGAGTGTACAAATAATTCACATGAGCATTCATTAATGCATGAAGAGAGCACAAAGATATTAGAAACTCGGAGACCAGTTTGCGTAAGGTGACTAATGATGATCACTTAGTCACTAAACATAACTTGATCCCTAAGCATGATAGAATAGATCCTCGTTCGGCTGCACACAAAGGGAATCTAGACATTGTTGAAATTCTGCTTGAAAGAGACGCAAATCCTGATCCAAATTCCAAAGGGTGGACGCAAAGAGCTCCAATAAAACAGCCTAAAAACGAGCATTTGTGACCAAAAAATGAGTTGTGAAAACAAGAGTTAGATGAATTTAGAATAGAGATTGCGAACCCAGAAATCCTTGACCTCGACAAGATTGGCCCAACCAGAAACAGAAGACTAGATGGTACTAGGTCTATTAAGTTCCCATCGGAGAAAATGAACACAAACACCAAGTCAAGAATTTGTAACTCTCCAAGAGATAGATAATCGGCAAGGCACCCCAAGAAGATAGTAACAGTCCACTTGCTACATGGATGCAAGAGTACCACACGAGGACACCATGGAAAATTAATAATTCTGCCTGATACAGTAGAAGAGCTGCTCAAAATTTCTGGTAATCTTTGAACATTAAACAGGGCAATAGTAGTTTCACACACACTAAAGATAAACTTTTCTGTTACTTGATTCTTTATATTTTTTCTGGGGAAAGGGGAGGGTGAAGGGATTCTGCAAAACACAGATGCAGTATTCTGAACACAACAGAGTATAACTTTTTACTGCTTTCACTTTCTTCTAACTATAAACTTGCAAAATTGCAGCTGAAAAATTTGGCGGCTTCGACCTCACAAAAGTAATTAACACACAGAATGCAGAGATAGATGACATAAATATCATCCGAGATGGAGATCGTCTCTTTCTTCTGTGCAGCGATAATGAAATTGAGTTCATGATGTAACGAAAGATAGATAGCATCCTTAGGAACTTGATGATAACCATGTAATCAAATCATCAAAATGCTAAGCGTCCAGAAAGATATTGGAAAATTATACGATTCAATTACAAAAGCTGCTCTTTGTTCATGACTTGAAACAAAATTTTACAATCTTATATCAATTGAAAATGAGTCATAATCAATTGACGATCTCTGAAATGTGTTAGCTGGTGTATTGCATGATTTAAACAGTATTTCACAGTTTTTATTATGACTGAGAATCCAGCTAATCAATTCCTTTTCAACCAGAAGTGCTCTTGGTCAGTGTAAAAGATGCTAGAGTGACTTCAAAGAAGCATCTCACTTTGTGAGACCACGTTCTGTATTTCTAATAACTGTCTGTTGAATGCCTTTGATGAATAAAACTCATTTCTTTAAATTAATTGGTATAGGGTGTGCTTCTGTGTTGAAAACAAATTTATCCCGATGAATAAGAGAGCTGTCTGCAAAAAGCAAGTACAAATACTTGAGAGTTTCTCTTAGAAAGAAAGTCTCCATTTTGTCTCTTCTGTAAGGAGGAACACTAGTTACGTCGTCCAGAGAACAATATCCTCCGGTATCAACTTTTGTGTGCTTTTCAAAAGCTTCAAAGATTTGCCAACCCCATTCATGATATCCGTGATATTCATCTGATTATTTAATAAAAAAAGGAAAAGAGAAATTAAGCTTGTTTTCAGTGTTTCTTACATTTGCCCAGAAGAAATAGAAGTATATACTTAAACTAATCTTATACACAAGAAATAGAAGTATTATTTGTTAATGATAAATAATATCTCTCAATTCTTATTCATGCATGAAGGAAACCTTGATGATTGATGAACAAGTTGAGGGAAGAACGTTTTGAAGGTAAGATGTTTATCATTCAGTGTACCAGTCTTCAAGTAGCTTCCATTTAGATCCATTCCAACTGTGGTAGAAGCCTTCCTTTCTGACAGACCAATGAACGGTGTGATGGTCTTTGTCCCTCTTGGCATGGTATGCGTCCCAAGTGGTGAACCAGGGCCACCACGTAGCAGTGCATCCCAAATCTCGATCCACTGTGAGAGTAAGGTTGTGGCCATGGCCTGGTTCGAGATGAAAGGATGAACCTTCATCGCAACTAAGCACCAATTGCACCTGGGTTTTGTTGGGCTTGGGCAGGTCGTTTCGTATGTCAACAACAGTGTGTGGTCTGTGAGGCACAGCAAGTGTTGATGTGCTAAGACAGAAGAACGCGAGGAAGAGTAGAAAGACGGTGAAGAAGGGGTAACGAAAAGCCATTGTTTTGTGTTAATAGTGTGGGAGACGCAAGGGGCTACATTGGTTGAAATATATGTATTTAGTTGGGGTCTACAGTTCACGTATATCCCGGTGGGTGTACCTTTGCCAACACATCAAGAAAAGGAAAATGCTAACCCTTCCATCATGAATCACGATTCCTCTTTTGAGGAAAAACATTATTATATAAGCAAGACAAGAGTAGCTATCAAATTCAATATTTTAAAAAAGTGTAATGGATATATATTTGAAAATTTCTACTTTACCCATATGTATTTAAAAGGCTTCGGTAGAGTCAGCAACTGAATGTCATGTCATCAAATTTGAGAAACCTCTTATTTTTGAGAAAGGTTTTCACCAAATTACTAACTTGATTTTCAAATTCAAGTTTTGAATTTATAGTCCAATAATGATCCTGATGCACTATAGCAACCTAGAAAAAAGAAGAGAAGAAGAAAGCTTCAAGTTAGGACTCTTCTCTCTAGAATTTTCTCTTTCTAATAATCTAAAGAATATGAACTTGTGAATATTAGTCTTAAATAGAAACTTTATATACCTTCCTCTCTTAGAATCAACTAGACTTTTAGTTAGAGATCCCCAAGACTAGTTAGACTCTTGAGAGTTCTTCAACTCTTATGGTGTGTTTGGATAAAGTATTTTAATGAGGTAATTCATTTTTTTAAAGAAATTAAAATACTTTACTCTAATTTATGTTGTTTGGATAAGTTATTTTAAAAAGAATTTTAAATCTCTCATTTTATGAAACATTTCAATTAACTAAAATTAATAGAATTTGAAATTCCACCAAAAAGAGAAGAATTTGAAATTCCTTGTCTCAGTCACGCAAGCGTCTCTCACGTTCGCGGATGGGTCTCTCACGTTCGGGGTTGGCTCTCTCACTCTCACACTTGCGATTTGGCTTTTCGCTCTCACACTCGTGATCATCTCTAGCGGTTCTTTCTCTTTTCCGATTCACGTTCTCTTGCTCGCTCGATTTCTCCATTTCTGATCTTGATCTCGATTTCTTGCTCGCTCGTACTCGTCATTCTTTTGCGATTTTCGTTCTCCCGCATGCTCATAATCTAGATTTTCCTCTTGCTCATGATTGTTTAACTTACAATCCTTGATTTCTCCATTTGCTCAGGTTAGTTTTTCTTCTCTTTCAATTTTAGGGTTATATTTTAGTTCTTATTGAATTTGTATTAATCTAAGGTTTTATTTGCAGTTCCATGTTTGATTTCAGTAAATTCATACATTGATTCATTTGTCACCAATTAATATTTCTCTGTTTTGTTATGATATTTGTCTGCAAATGTCACTGCAGTATCAAAGCAAGCAGGTTGAGGAGGTTACCAGTAGAACTTCCATTAATTGTTCCTTCAGTCTCTCTAGAGGTACAATGCAAAACTTGGTTTGTTATGTGTTTTTCCAGTAGTTTTATCCTGATAGAAAATATGCATGACATAAACATAAAATAAAAAAAAAAGATTCACTATGGTAAAATATACGCATATTATCACCAAGAAGATATTTGGTTTGGGTAATGTGTGTTAACCTTTCTTGAAGAAATTTACTTTGTGGCTCAGTATCTGACTTTCTGAAAATGTTCTTATGTCCTGAAAAAGTATTGATTTCATTCCCCTCCAATTCCAAGTCCTGATAATAATTTTTTGTAAGTTATAAGTACACTGAGATGAAAGTATCACTTCTAAACTAGTTTCTACTGATTATTTTTAGTTGTGAAAAGGGGATGGATTACTGGGAACAAAGTATATTATACAATAAATTATATACGACCTTGACACCTTCTAGCTTTGATGGACATATTGCTTGCTCATTAGCTAGGCCAGCTGAGTTTGTTAGTGATATTTCCAGCATATTATCTGACTGTTTAGAAAGTTGATCTGAGCAAGACATGACATTCTGAGAAATTGAAGCGCTTGAGGATTTTACATCAGGAAAGTTATCAAAATTTAAGGATTCAACAAAACATAAATTTAAACTTGGTGGACCAAACTCCGCAGTGGTGGTGGTATCATTCAAAAATGTCCAACCACTCCAGTCAAGGGGTGAAACATCATCCTGCATTGACAAGAAGAAATTACAGAATTTAAATCCCAAACAAGAAAATTCATTTAAATCTTATAATTTTTTTAATAAAAGAAGAAATTTTGTAATGAAGAGAAGAAACTATAAAAACAAAGAAAAAACTAATAGAACAGAACTTCCTATCACTCAACATACTTGCGAGTGAAACCCCATCAAAAGGGTCACATGTTGTTTTAGGCCAAACACCTAATCTTTTTCACAATTCACAAATCCAAGCTAACCTTTGTTCACATTAGAGGTAGCAACATCAAATCATACCTGAACATTTTCAAATACATGAATAGAATCACATGTAACTCCTCTCCCTTCCCTCTTAGTAGGGATCAAACCACATTCCTCCTCCTGATTTTTCTTCTCTACCTTCCACAATGAAAAAAACGGATGTATTTTCAGTCCTGCATACACCCTAGAATCTTCCTGATACAAAAAATACATAAAAAGAATCACATTACAATCATGCAGCAAGTAAAGGACACATTAGAAAACTTACATGAAATATAAACACAACACACAGATAAGTTATCTACGATTGTCCTTGTCCTGATCCACTTTTGTCCATATTTAGAAACACAATAAGCATCTGTGGTTCCTCTACCATCTCTTGTTTTCATTGGCATTAGCCCTTGTGCGCTTATTATCCCAACTTCCAGAACAACTACAATAGATACACGCATTTCATCATTGTAATACTTAACAGAACAACTGGATATTACAATCCACTTAGTAATAAGAGTTACGCTGTACAGGGTCTCAACTCTCAAGAATAATAATGGGTGGACTTTGTAACTGGATAGTTTTTCTATTCAACGGAATTTTTTTATTTAAGAATGACTTTAAACAAACATACCGGGACTCGTTGAGTACTTATATATTTATATGTGCACTTTGTTTATTTGTAAAATCAATGAAAAATATTATTTAAAAATTTGGTTGCACATAAATAATTAGGAGCAAGTATCTTTTAATATCCCTGACAGCTTAAAGTGGTCAACTAGCGTATTAATTTGTTTTCAGTTAATATGATATCATTTATTAATTACCTATCATTGCTAATATTTGTATATTGAACTATTATGAATTTATATGTAATTTGATTGGTTTTGCAAGTTAACTTTCTAATTTTTTCATGTACTTTGTATGTTTCAGGTTTGGAGCTTTTATGTATTCCATGAATACTTAGATGTTACAGGTCAGTTGCTTTATAAATTTTATAATTAGCTTGCATAATTGTTGTTCATGGATAATATATAATTTGATTATATATGCTAAAAATGATCCATATATATATGAAAAGATTTTGTTGTTTTATACTTCTTGCAATGAGAGTTATTCTAGTATATGTTATATCTTTCGATTCTTACTCTCTTAACTATATTATTTGTTTAATTTTTTTTGGTTATCCTTTGTCCCTAGAAGCTGTCTCAATCTGGTTACAAAGACAAAATGATTTTGAATATTTGAAGAATGAAGATGAACATTTAGTCCTGTTTTTCTTGGATTTTACCTTCCTTTTTCCCTCTCTTCATCTTGGTTGTTTTGAAGTTGTGATCTTGATATAGCATGGTAACAAGATTGTATCTTGGTTTTTTTTGTAGGCTTTGCTTCTATGAGGAGTTGAAAATCTTTGGTCATGAAGTTGTAACCTTGATATCTTTAACAAACTATCTTTTATTTTTGTTTTTTTTAATATGAATATAAAGTACATTTGGAATTTCATTACTGTTTAGTTTAAATTCGTATGGGATATTGTGGTTTTGAACCACCTATACTCAAAGTTTAAGATTCTTATTATTTTTTTCTTAGTTCAAAATGGAATCATTTCATATCAAGAATTAACGTGCATTAATTGTTTTACGGATGTTAATGGTATTTTGAAGCTTTTAAATATATTGTGAATTTAAATTTTTTTTAAAATTATAAAGAAAAAATTGATCAAATATAACGTCTAGTACTATTTTTGAATTAATTAAAATTTTCTAATATTAAAATTTTCAATTATTAAATATATTTTAATAAAATTTATTATTAAAACTTTAATTTTTTAATAAATATTTAAAAATGAAATTTTGCTAAGTAGAAATTGAAATACTCTATCCAAACAAGAGAATTGAAATACAAGATATTGAAAAAGGCTATATCCAAACAAAATATTTGAAAAAGGAAAGAAATTCAATTGAGAGTAATTCAAATACTTAGTAATTGAAATTCCTTGAATTTTAGAAATGACTTATCCAAACACAACATTAGAGTTTAACAACACGCTTTAAGCGCTTCACACACAGTTATTGCTAAAAAACCAATAATTAGAATTTACAGTGTTAAAAATTCAACTTATATCTAACTAATTTCATACTTAATTTATATGACTACTCCGAAGTATAAGTGAAATATGAAAAAAATCAAACCATATGTATAAAACACGAATGATACCCATATGTATTTAAAAGGCTTTGGTACAGTCAGTAACTTAATGCCATGTCATCAAATTTGAGAAACCTCTGATCTTTGAGAAAGTTGCACCAAATCACTAACTTGATTTTCAGTTTCAAGTTTTGAATCTATAGTCCAATAATGATCATGATGCACTAGAGCAACCTAGAAAAAAGAAGAGAAGAAGAAAACTTCAAGTTAGGACTCCTCTCTCTAGAATTCTCTCTTTTTAATGTTCTAAAGGATATGAACTTGTGAATCTCAGTCTTAAATAAAAACTTTATATACCTTTCTCTCTTAGAATCAACTAGACTTTTAGTTAGAGATCCCCAAGATTAGTCAGATTCTTGAGAGTTCTTCAACTCTTAGAGTCTAACAACACACTTTAAGCGCTTCACACACAATTATCACTAAAAAACCAATAATTAGAATTTACGGTGTTATAAATTTAACTTATATCTAACTAATTTTATACTTAATTTATATGATTACTCCAAAGTATAAGTGGAATATGAAAAAAAATCAAACCCTATGTATAAAACACGAATGATTATATTTTTGTTAGAAGTTTTTCTTTAACATGACAATTTTAATAAATTCTTTTAACATCATATTTAATTTGATTTTTAATTATCATAATTATTTATGAATTGAATTTTAATATTTTTAAAGATAAATTATCAATAAATAAAAATAATATTGAACTATAATATAAATTATTTATTATAAATCTAAAATATAATTTATATATTTAAAAAATATATTTATTCAAAATTTTAATATTAAATATAATTTATATATTTAAACATAATATTTATTAATAATATATAAAAATATATAAATTTCGTTTTAACAAATTTTAAGAGAATTATCCCCATTTTCTAATTGCTTATATGATTATCTTATATATGAATGGAAAATAAAATTTCAAAAATCAGTTCTCTCTTAGTTGAATTTTTCTTACTTTGAATCACTTCTCTCACGTTTATAACAACTTAACCGCAAATTCTCTTCCCTTTCTTTTCCTTTTCTCTTCATGTTTCTACCAAAACAAAATGGAAGTGGTAGAAAGAGAATCAATGACAACCAAGAGAGTGTGAGACTAGCTCATAGGAGGTTAAAAAGTTGTATAGGCACAAGATCCAAATTTAGACTTGGATTTAGTGTGTGTTTGGTAACACATCCAATGATTCGAAACAAAAATTACGTTTAAAATTATAACTGATAGTTTCTATTTTGACGTGACTTATCACGTTCAAAATTTTAACCAAATACACATTTAGTCATGTGAGATCAAAGACAAGAAGGTACTTCCGTTTTCTTTATGATCTTCTAATGATTATTGTAATTTATTTCTTTCTTTCTTGACATAAGCTAAGCCTAACACGTGCATTGTCAAATTTTATGGTACAAATATGATTTTGATTATTATTTTTATGGTGATTTTTCATTTTATCGATGCTAATTGCAATTGTTATCAATGGGTACCCAAAGTTGATTGCTTTACGATTAGATAATCATCAGAGGTGAAGCTGTATTCAACTATTCTTAACTCTCTTTTGTTTTTCTCGTTTTCCCTGATTTATGGCACCGTTTATTCGTTTCTATGCACTCATTTGTTTAAAATAAGATGAGACTAGCCATTATTCGAAAAAGGGAAAGAGAAGGGAAGGACCCAAGTTGCTTTTAACTAAACCCATGTTGCATTAAAATACACCATCATATATACACAACTTCTTATTAT
The DNA here is from genome assembly GCF_000230855.2 of Cajanus cajan. Taxonomy (NCBI): domain Eukaryota; kingdom Viridiplantae; phylum Streptophyta; class Magnoliopsida; order Fabales; family Fabaceae; genus Cajanus; species Cajanus cajan. Next base: position 84,434,926 of record NC_138517.1, read on the forward strand.
TTGGGTCATGGTTCAAGACAGATACTTCGCAGCTAGATAGATAACGTGATTTTCTACAATTCTGACTTTGATTCTTATCGTATATAATTTGATTAGGGTGGACTAAATATCTTGCAATTAGTTTATACGCATTACTGTATCAAAATAAAAATTACACCAAGAAATATTCCAAAAATGCAAGCACACTTGACTAAGGAAAAGAAATATTACAAACAATATTAATTGAATTCATCTCAAAGTTACACGTGTCTGCATTTTGTAATGATCATGATGTTCCCAGTGACGGTATCCGGACATTTCGGAATAGATAAATCAAAATGGAGGGAACTTGTTTGGCAAAAAGTAATTGGACAGTGGTGTTGGCCTGTTGGCTGAAACTGTTTTTCGTCGACGCTTTGCTTTCTGTTTTTTACCTTCTGCTTTTTAGGCATCACTTTTGTTCGGGAGAGGTGAGGAATGGAAGGGAAATAGGGAATGATTTGATAAGAAAAGAATGGAATTTATAATTGTTTGATATAATTAAATAAAAACTACAGAAAAATTAGCAATTTAAAAATTATACTTTTATTATATCTAACCATTATTAGTAGAATGAAAAGAAAAAAAAAACATGTATAGAAATTTATCTCTAGCAAATCTCTTCTCTTTAGGAGATATTTTTTTCTCTATGGAACCTACTTCGATTTATCTTCAAAATCTCACAAATCATTCCTCTCAAACAATTTAGTTTTTTTTCAGTTTTCTACAAATCATCCCTCTCTTCTAATGCACTCTAAATCATTTCCTTCAAACATACTCTACAGGTCACCCTGTTATTGAACCAAAGCAGTGAAGAATGTAACGAATTAAAGGTATAAGTATGATATATCTTAGAGTGGTGTCCACATCATGGAGGCCAAAAACCTCATCTGTAATTGCCTCTTTGTTACTTTACTTGTCCACGGAAAAGGGAAGTGCACAAGGCATAGACATAATTAACTATCTTAAGGGAAATAGGTGGAATGTTTTTATGGCTATTTGCTAATGTGTAGTGGACAGAGACATGGTTAACTTTTTTATTATAAGCAAAAGAACATGGGTGCTGGTGGAATGTGTGGGACCAACACCATTCCGCCAACACAATTGCACTGAGTTTTTTTTTTTTTTTTTAATAAGAAATTATAACTCTTTATTCAATCAACCTATAGGGATAAAGTAGGTATGACTTGTTTGATTTTATTCCTTGACTTGATTAGTAACAAGAAAATGCTCCATGATTGTTTAAAATGGCTCATGACATTACATATCCCTTAACTCTTTCAGACTCTTTCTTAGGTTGCTCCTTTTAAGATTACCCTATTTTATGTTGGCAGGTTATAAAGGAAAAAAAATCACGAAACGATCCCATCCCAAAAAATTAAGCCTTTTAAGAGTGAGATATGGTGATTTATATACAGCTTCCATGTTTGCCCAATGTGAGACATACCGATATACATTTACGAAGAGGTTGCCATGGGGAAAGATTTGTACATTTACAAGGGGGCACGGTAAAACAACAACAATAACAACCAAGTCTTATTCTCGTAGGTGTTGGAACTTGGAACATGCAAGAGTAAATGAAAAATCAGACCCCACCAAAACAGTCCTGATAACTTGTTAAACCAGAAAAGTCGAAAACACATGCAAATTGTTCAATAAACAGGATAATAAGATAAAAGAACAAACCCTGATAAGATATTTATCATTAAAAGCATCAGATAATGGATAATATCACAGAAATATTTGTTCCTGGGGAAATAAATTGTAATTGAATATTAAACACACATCTGATGACCATGAAACAGATTTATGGTCCTGAAGCTAACTTATCGTCCAAAATTTAAGAAACTGAGCATATGATATGATACTTTTTAACTCGTGTCTTAGAGTAAGATTCAGAACAAGAAAGACAACAGAAGAATGAGAATGGTTCCATAATACCCATAGTTGCTAAGAATGCTTCCATAAAAATAAAATCTTCTACTAATTACTAAGAATGATACTTATAATTGCTAAGAATGCTTCCATAAAAATAAAATCTTCTACTAATTTGTGTTTTCCAAAAGTTCAGCTAATTGAGATATTTGATCCTATAATCCAGGGCTTTAGGAGATAAAACAAAATAAGAACCTCTTGATAATTAAAAAAAAAAAAACAAAAAAAATCTGATTCCAATGTAACACCTAGTTAGACACTAATCATCATTGGCCTTCTTCTAAGTTAGGAACTTCGTGATGTTAAGAACTTGATAATTCTGAGCCAAATAAACTCCAGACTGTCTCTGCTATGAAAGAGAAGCAACTCCTGATTATACCCATAGTTGCTCAAGTGCTTGTTATGAATTTCTGCTATTGAGAAATCGCATTAGTAAGAATCACGGTCAGAAATAAGCTAATCAACATTTAGTTCAAATCATGAGAAGAAATTTTGGAGTTTGTGGTTGGCCATTGATTGGGAGGAAAAAAACCAGTCATATATAATAAAGGACATCACTCAAATAATGAAACATTTTTGAAGTCAGTAGTGTATGGATGCAAACAAAGTGTCTCTAACTTCTATTCTTAAGGAGTGATTGACAAACAAGAGAACTGTAGTTCAGAACTGTTAAAATTAAAATTGGTTGTGTAAATCCATATAAATTTGAGCCTTTTCTAGTTTAAAACTAATTATTATTGATTTCTTTTGAATTAACCTTTTATTTCAGAGATTAATTCAAATATTAATCATTTGTTGTTTTTCGTCCACTTAAGTTGCAAGTGTAAATATTTATCATAAAAATAAAATGCTGTATCTAACACAATAAAATAGAATGATAGAAAATTATATGAAATTTCTAGCAAACAATAATCATAAAACAGTTCCAACTTTCAAATCTATACTAGTGTTTTACATGATTCAAAAAAACATTATGAAAAACTATTCCAAATTAGCTCTTCTAATTATCATCCACAAAACCATATTTCTACTTCTGATTTTTGAATTGATCACTTACCTATAGGTTGTTGGAATGATATGTAACATATGCCATATAGCACATAAAAATGAAGTTATTCTAAAATATAACTCATATTATACAAAAACAAATCTCCAAAAGTACTTCTAGAAAAAAAAAATAGCAACAAAAATAAAATAAAGTTCTCCATGAGTTGAAACTAATTTATGCATGTTATTTGTAGAAAATCTCTCTTAATATCTTTTTCAAAATCGTATTTCTAACTTATGTATAAATTAGTTTTAATTTATGAGAAAATTTATTTAATTTTTCTTATTTAAAAGTGTTTTTAAATAAATTTATCCAAATAGATCGTAGATACAAAATACACTATATCTTAAATGAGAATCATGTACAATCAGAAGCAGCAATGCGTATGGAAAACTATGCTCACATTTAAATACATCTCATAAAACTCAATGAGTATGTGTGTTAGACCTAAAAAGAGATAATGACAAATATTTCTATGTTCTAGAAGCATATAGGAAGATATCCGACCTGACTAGTAACACATTAACAGAGAAGGCCACAGTATAGCCCAGAAGAAAATACAAACAGAAAACAATGTAGTATAGTGCAAGCCCAAATAGATATGCAATAACATAGCTACACAACCAAGGCAAATGCAAAGTGAAACCCAAATAACCAAACCAAGAAAAAAGATGATAAACCAGATGGGAAGAAAGTCGAGAAAGAAGGAAAAATAGGTGGGAAGAGAGAGCAAAGGGGGTTGTAGTTGAGGCTTTTGCCTTGAGTTAACATGCTGAATTTCGATGCATAAAGATGAAAAAATATGAGTTCTTAGATGTTTGAGAAAAACATATGGAAGTTTAGTTAAAATTCTGTTTTCAGCATAAATGTTTTGCATAAATAAGAAAAATGAAAAAATGAGTTCCATACATAGTAGAATATTTCAAGTTCACTCTACTTTATCCACAAATAAATAAAAACTGTATAGTATATGAAAATCCAAAAACATTCTAACTGTTGTTTACACTTTATATTATAATATGAATCAAAATATTAATGATGGACATTGAAAGTTGAAACATACATGGCATATATAATCAATCATACCATATTGCGTAACTCAGTTGATATGCAAACCCCAACCCCAAGACTCTCAGAATGCCTGCTAATGTGGTTTTCTCTTATTCTATTCAACTCAACATGCAGCTTTTGGAGAAGTCTCTAAAGTGAGCACATACATTATAAATTTGGAGAAGTCTCTAAAAGTGAGCACATACATTATAAAGTGAGCACATACATTATAAAGCTCCGTTATCTATTACAGTGGAGATTCCTTTGTGCTAGTGTTAGTACCAAAAAATGAATTCGGAGACACTCGAAATACAGGGGCGCTCGAAATCTTAATTGATTGGAGAATAGTAAAGGAGGTCTCAGAGATGAAGAGGATCAGAGGATACTCGAAGACACTTTTCGCGAAGCTCTCGAAATCATGGAACAAGGAAGGATGCTACTCAGAAGAAGGGCTCACAACCTCGCAGTCTCTCAAAGTACAAGCAAAATCAGGAAACATCAAGTATAGTTTCGTGTTCGAAATCCCAAGAATCTGGACATACACGAGGACACTTCGTAACCTCTCAGAATGAAGAACTTAAAGGAGACACGATCTAAGAGTGGTCGAAGTAGCATGGGATAAGGGTCAAAGGCTACAGAACGGTTTAGGGAAGTTAATGAGCAGTTCCATGAATTATCCAAAGACGGGCCCCGGAATAAGCCACGATGTGGAAGTTTAGAACGGTTATGTACTTTCGGGGCACGTCAGAAACAGTTAACTTTCCTGAATCTTTATCTATAATTATCTATAAATTAAACGAGCATTGCTCGTAGCAAGGGGTCAGAAATCTAATTCCCACAATTCTCACACGCACTCCACAACTTAGCCCGCGCATAAGGCATACTGTGCATACGAGACAGCTTTGGGTACGATTTCTCGACCACTTTTCTTTTCCTTTTTTAGGAGTAGCGTAGCATAGCATAATCTAGTCTAGTGTAGTCACTCTGAACATGTTTCGTTATCCTTACGAATTGTAATTCTGTTACCATTTAATGAAGGATATGATTTCTGCAGTCAATATACATGTCATCTGTTCGATTCACGTTAATTATTATATGCATGAAATTGATTGTACAATTAGCATAGATCTTCTGATGTGCTGAAACAAGCATAGATCTTCTGAAGTGCTAAAACTGGCATAGATCTTCTGACGTGCTCGAAATAGTGAGCATAGATCTTCTGATGTGCCAAACCAGCATAGATCTTTTGAAGTGCTCGAAATAATGAGCATAGATCTTCTGACGTGCTGAAACAACACCCTAAATTAACTCTATTCGCTGCTTGTACAAATTTATTTTCTTTCACTGAAAGTCTTCGATTCTGTCATGTCACAAACACCACAAATTGAAACGTGAACTCGTGCTAGTTCGAACAAAAAGAACCTACGAACGAAATCCCCCACAAACAGCTAGGTAAATCTTCAAAAATTCGAGAATCATTAACCAAATCAACCGATTCCATTCAAAAATAACTATTTATACAAATTTTATGTATAATTTATATATTTAAATATATTTATTTGTGTATATAATTCATAAATTTTAATTATATATAATAAATATTCTATCTGTGTATTGTACATATTAAAATATTAATTATATCATTATTAAAAAATCTATTACCATTTAAGTGACATGATATTTTGTAATATGAGATATAGAAATAATTTTTTGTTTAAAATATCATAACAAAATTTAACGTGCGTGAAAGTTTCATGTCAATCACCATGTTTTTGAATTCATTCCAACCTTTATATATATGCTCTTATTCTCGTGTAATGTAATGATGTATTTTGATTTTATTGTGTTGATACATGTCTTTTGTGACTTTATATTAAATTAAATTAATATCGCTTTGTTAATCAATTATATTTTTGAACAAGATCTTTACTCTATTAAATATCTTATTGATTTTTATAATTTATTTCATTAATTAATATTAAATTCAATTATATTTATTAATTAATAATAATTAATTAAATATATTTTATCAATTAAATCCCCTTTTAGATTTTGGTCACGTTATTAAAAAACATTACGAGCATGTTTCGATCAACTAAAATACTTGAAAAGAAATCATATCAGATAAATTAATTTATAGATAGATTAAAAATAAAATTTTGAAAAGTTAACAGGAGAAAATGTTTTTCTCCTTTTACAATAATAAAAAAGAATTTATACAAATTACATTATGCATGAGTTAAATTTAATTTATAATTTCTGAAGCATTTGCTCTACATATAAATATTTTCTGCCAAAATGATGCTTTATTTAGAAGTTTATCTTGAATCGCATTTGTCTATCTGCATAGAAAAGTGGTTTTAAGGCCACCACGTACGATTACACCGGATTGTAAATGATGGGTTAATTGTCTCTCTATTGTTCTTCGTTTCAATTAGGGAATAAAAACCCTTTTAAATTACTACACTTAGTTTAAAACCCTTTTGCCTTTTGTTTTCAATGTCCATCATCGTCAATTCATTATCATTCAAGATTGAAAATTGGTTTAGTGAGAGGGATGAAAAAAATTATTGATGAGTTACGGTCTACAAGTATTTGAAGAAAAGAAAAGATGTGATATGGATGAAATTGATTCAATCAGAATACCAGGGTTCAACTAGGTTCCAGTTAGAGGCATCCCAACTTAGGTAGAAACCGTCTTTTCTGACAGACCAATAGACGGTAGGATGACCCTTGTCTCTCTGGGTTTGATAAACATGGATGGTGAAGAAGGGTGTCCACATGGCAGTGCATTCTGAATCTTCAACCACAGTGTGCTTGTAGTGCTCCCCAAGCTTCACATAAAAGGAAGAGCCTTTGCTGCAACTAAGTTCCAATTGCAACTGGCTTGTCTTGGGAAGGTCGTTTCTTATGTCAACTAGGGTTTGTGATGATGCACTCAGACAATACAAGGAGAGCAAGAGCATATAGATAATAGAAGCACCACTGAGGAACAGCCATTGTTTATGTTTTGTGTCTCGTGGTCATAGTGTTTCTAATATAATTTAATACCAATTTAATTATAAGTTATTGATAATTCCTATAACCAAGTGTCTATGCTTTCTCTCTTAAAAAAACAAAAATATATCTCAATCATTTCATCCAATTTTTCATAAGTTTTTAATTTATGAAGAATAAAATTGTAACGGTTGATTACGCATCATTAATTATTATAAAGATAATAATTTTTCATTTACGAGAGAATATTAACATTCTTACTAACAATTTTACTATTATTGACCAAAAGTTATTGCTAAAAATCACAAATTAATGTGAGTGGGTCCAATCTTGTTTCTCATTTAATGAAAAATGTATTTTCTCACATAAAAATCTTCGCATCAAAATTGTATATTTTTTATAATTATTATTTAAGTTTTCTTCCTAATTAAGGATTGAGAATGAGATTTTACCGGATGAAAATATTATACAAGAGGATCCAAATCCCATGTATCAAGTCTTTCTCCTAGGGAGACCCACCAAAATTTATAGTTTTAAATATTTTTTTTTCAATCAATGACTACAGTTAAAAAATAAATAAATTTCAATCAATGATATACAATGTTAGAAAAAGAGCCTCAGAGAGCTAATTACATTCTTTGATAACTATTTAAAAAATAAAATGTTAAATATAAAAGTAAAGGGTTAAATAACTTTTTGGTTCTTGAAAAAATAAGGTGTTTTTTTTTAATTTTTAATCTTTTTAAATTATTTTCCATTTCCATCGATGTAAAAAAATTATTTCATATTTATTTTTATAGTCAGGTTAACCATTAAATCCAAAAAAAAAAAAGTCAAAAAAGTTATAGGGACAAAAAAAATTATAATGATCAAAATAGAAAAGAACTAAATAAAAACAACTAAAATTTGCAATGACTAAATGAAGAAACTAAAATATAAAGGACTAAAATGAAAATAACTAAAATTAATAGGATTATTTTCATTTTAGTCCTTTATATTTTAGTTAGCTCATAGTTTTCGGATTTGACACCTGTATGCCTATATGCTTTAAATCAAGATTACTTCTCCGACCGTTATTCCTAACACATATAAGACTATAAGAAAACGAATGTAGGTTTCATTGGGATTATAACTTGATTGATTTCTGTAAAAACGTCTTTTATAGGATCACATTGCTTGAACACCATAATAAGCATTCAATTAGTCCGGTTGGGTTGAATAACAGACTTCACCCGGCATTATGCTGCTGTTGTTGATTGGGAAACAATTCTAACACGCCATCAATTTACTAATTATTTAGATTAAATATATAATTTAATCCATATTTATATATAACCCAAATTCTTAATTTAATTTTTATATATAAATATCAAATTGAATATATTTGCTATATATATATAAATATTGAAATGCGCAAATGATTAATGATCAACCATAATAGAGACTAAGGGTGTATTTTAATATTTATCGACACACATTCACATACACTCAAACAAAAAAATATGTGTGGATAAATTAAGTTGAACGTATATTTAACTAATACAAATAATAAAATAAACATGCACTAAATCAATAACATTTGTAGTATAAAAACTAATTTAATAATAAAAAAATAACACATAAAAATCAAATTTTAAAAAATGCACTGCTCAAATTGGTTTTGAATAAGAGGAAAACTGTTTTATTTACTAGATGAAAACATTGTTGATGAATTAATCAGAGAACCAACGGTCAACGAATTTCCAGTTAGAAGCATCGGAGCTTTGATAGAAACCATCTTGTCTAACGGACCAATAAACGGTGCGATGGCCCTTGTCTCTCTGGGCTTGATAAACATCAAGAGTGGCGAAGAAGGGTGTCCATAGGAAAGAGCATGCCAAGTCTTGAGCCCCCACGGTGAGCGTGGAGTGCGCGCCCAGCTTCAGATTGAAGGAAGACCCTTTGCCACAACGAAGTTGCAATTGAACCTGACTTTTCTTTGGAAGGTCATTTCTTATGTCAACCACGGTTTGTGACCTACCCACTGTTGATGCGCTCAGACAGTAGAAGGAGACCAACACTACATACAAAAAACACTTAGGAAGAGCCATTGTTGTTGGGATATTCCTTGAGATACAACTTAGTCCTTTTTATAGTGTGCTGGGTGCTTATAGATTTAATTGTGTTTGTCATTTATGTGATTTTGTTATCTCCAATTTTAATTTTTTAGATATTAAAATTATACTATTTAAGTATTATAATTATAATTTTTTATTTATTTAAATTATATATATTATTAATTTTAGTAATAATACATATTTATTCTAAGTGAATAATTTACATATAAAAAAAGTTCAATTTTACACAATTTAAGAAAATTAATTAAATTTATTTATTTTTCACGCTTTCATATAAAATATATATTAAATATCTTAAAATATTCTTATTTAGTAAATAGTGCTCTTATTTATTTGTCTTGAAGATATTTTCACATGAAAATCATTAAATAAAATTGATTTGATTGAAACTTGTCTATATTTTAGTCCACAACAAAACAAGCATTTTTTTTCTTATAAATAGGTAAAATATTATAACTTAAATAGCTCAAAAATTATATAATTACAATAATTAAACAATTAAAATCATATAATCACAATGCTTAAAAAAAATTAGATATTAAAATTATACGATTTTGGTGATTTAAGTATTATAATTATAATTTTTTCATTTATCAGAGAATATTAACATTGTTACTAACAATTTCACTATTATTCACCAAAAGTTATTGTTAAAATCACAAATTAATGTGAGTGGGTGGAATCTTGATTTATGAAAATTTATAATTTTTAATAATTTTCAGACAATAATAAAGCAAGTGCTAGTGGCATTCTTCAATAACTATTTTATAAAAAAAAATTAAATAAAAAGTATCTTCTTTAGTATATTAAAAATATAAAAGAATATCAACAAGATATGATATGATTAGTAAATACTAAATAACTTTGTTTGCCCCTTAAGTATATGGTCAAGGATTTGATCCCATTGATGTGTATGAAAAAATATTTATTGAAAAAGTTAACTCCTTAAATATATATCAATATCTCGAAGATTTTTTAATGACCATTCTTGCATTAGGATATTTGTAAGAATTCTTTTAATTTATTTTTTAATTTAATTTTTTTATTTATCAATTTATTTATAAATTAAGTTTTTTTTTAAAATAAAATATCAATAATTAAAAATAATCTTGTATTGTAGTATAAATTATTTATCTAAAATATAAAATATAATATAAATGTTTAAAAATATCCATGTATGTAAATTTTAAATATAATATAACATTTATTCATACTAGCAAGAAAAAGTCACATTGTAACTATAATGTATTAAAAGAAAAAAAATTATGAATAATTATTTATGAGTAATTTTAAAATAAAAAATGTATAGTTTCTGATGAGTAGTTTCAGAATGCAATTTTAATCCCTCAAGTTTAAGATAAATTTATTTTTAGTCTCTTAAATTTAAAAGTGATATTTTTAGTTCTTGTAATTTAAAAAAAATTATTTTAATCCTTATATTTAAATTATGTTAGGGAATTTGTTAAATACTGTTACATTAAATCTATTTTATGTTAGTGAAAACACCATATTAAAGTTAACGATGCATAACTATCTCAATTTGTGACTTTCAGATTTGTGATTGGTGACTTGATAGATTAAAACAAGTTTGTTTTGAAAATTATAAGGATTAAAAATAATAATTTTAAATTTGAGGGATCAAAAATAAATTTATCTTAAACTTGAGGAACTAAAAATATATTTAAGCCTACAATAAATAAAATGCCCCCCTCACTCCATCGCAAGAAGGCCAACCTTATCACCAAGCTTACCATGGTCCACTAGTAAACCATCTTGCTTAACAAAAGTCTAACCACCACACAAAATGAACTTCCTTCTCCCCTAACAACCTTTTCCTCTCACCTTCAAGGCGAGCACATGTCACAATCGACATGGTCTTAACTGCATGAATACACCTCCAACTCAATTGTAGCAACCTCGGTCGCGACGGGACGGCGAAAAATATATTGAAAAAAGAGGAGTCGCCACCAATGTTGTTTTTTTAGGGAAAAACATTGGAAAAACCATAAAGTAGAAAATAATTTGCGAAAACTAAATTTGAGTTCGGGAGTCGATTACGTGTGAGGAAGATATTAGCACCTCATAACGTTCGTCTTAAGACGATTACCTTTAATTAATTAAACTAATTATTTATAATTTATAAAATGTTTATCTCACTAAAATGATCAAATATATTTTATTTAACTAAATTATTATTGTCATATAAAAAGAAAGATAATATATTTTTATTTTTTGGCTCGACAAGATTTATTTTTTGCTTCTACGTATCTTCATGTGTAATGAAGAATCAGAGTCACGTAGTTCTTTGGTAGAAAATATTTGTGTGTTGATATTTTTTAATTAAATTTTATTTTTGTTAAATATAGGATTCTTGAACTATCTCAGCTCATTCACCCCAAAAATATAAAATTGACTAAGGTGTACACCAAAGTCAATTCAATAAAATTATAATTATAGTTATTGTTATAGATGTTATGATCTTAAAAAAATTTCTTGGTTGGACATTTTCGTTTTTGGAGAAAAATTTAAAGATAAGCTGTCACAACTTGTACTTTAAATTCAAAGGTTAAAAAGATGTCACATCTAGTTAACCATTCCTCCAATAAAATTTTTGATACAATAATTTCAGATATTTACATTAAATATTGTAACACTATATTTTGATCACATTTTGAATTTAAATAAGGACTAATGACATATATTACTAATATAAAAAATAAAAAATAAAAAGAAGAGAGTTTAATATACTCACAATTCTTTGCTACAGAAGTGGGTCTCTTCCTCTGGGTTCCCTCTAGTCCAAGGTGGAGATGTGTGTGTGTGGGTGCCCTTTGGGAAGGGTAAGGGCCGCTATTTATAGACTTTCAGGAGGGACCGGAACGACCCGTTCTGAATCCGGAACAACCTGTTCCGGGGTTGCAATTTTACTCACAACGGCCATTTTCGGAACGGGCCGTTCCAGTTTGGGAACAGCCCGTTCTGGGCAAGAATTTATAGGTATTTTCATAGTTTGGGAACGGCTGTTCTGGGCAAGAATTTATAGGTATTTTCATAGTTTGGGAACGGCTGTTCTGGGCTTCTAAAATCATATGAAAAATTACTAAATTACCCTCTACAAAAAGTATAAAAATTGAGGTGTTACATTTGCCTTCTATATTTTTGTCTTTTTTATTCTTTTTTTGTACATACCTTTTTTGTTATTTTTTTAAACAAAATTGATATTTCCCGGACGAAATTGGGTTACTACAGTTGCCCCTCTTTACTTGATTTTACTAGATAATATAAACAACTCTTGTTTCCATATTATCGTAGTAAAATATAAGTAAAGAAAACACCAATTTCGTCTAAGACAAAAGTTGCATGTATTCACTACTTAGAGAAAAGATAATTACGAGATTTGAGCACAAATTGGAAAATATAAGGTCTAAAAGCAATAAGAATAGTAGACTCAGGGTTCCAAACTGTTGAGAGTTGAGAGCACGGGGCTCGAAATGTGAAAGTAGTGAACTCGGAGATCCAAAGAGTTAAAGTGTTATGAGCGCGATGACTCAAAATATGAAAATAGTGGACTCGGGGATCCAAAATATCGAGAATTATGAGCGCAGGGACTCAAAACATGAAAATGGTGGACTCGGGGATCCAAAATATTGAGAGTTATGAGCGCGGGGATCTAAAATATTGAGAGTTATGAGCGCGGGGACTCAAAATATGAAAATAGTGGACTTGGGGATCCAAATTATTGAGAGTTATGAGCGCGAGGGCTTGAAATGTAGAAAAAGAGAATGAGTGTGGGGGTTTGGAACATTAACAGAATTAGCATAGAGGCTAGAAACAGTGAAAGAGTGAGTGCGGAGGCTCAAAAGACTAACAGAGTATGCATAGAAGCTCGAAACATTAAAACATGAGTGCGAGGCTTGAAACATAAAAATGTATATGAGCACGAGGGTTCAAACATTAAAACGTGACCACGGGGGCATGAAACATTAAGACATGAGCGCGGGGGCTCGATCATTAAGACATGAGCGCGGGGCTCGAAACATTAAGATATGAGCCGGGGGCTTGATCATTAAGATGTGACCGCGAGGGTTCGATCATTAAGATGTGAGCGCGAGGGCTCGAAACATTAAGGAACATGATCGCAAGGCTCGAAACATTGACATGAGCGCGGGGGCTTGAAACATTAAGCCATGAGCGCGAGGGCTTGAAACATTAAGACATATGCGTGGGGGCTCGAAACATTAAGATATGAGCATGAGGGCTTAATCATTAAGATATGAGTGCGGGGCTCAAAAGATTAACAGAGTGAGCATAGAGGCTCGAAACATTAAAAGAGTGAGTGTGGAGACTCGAAATATTGATAGAGTGAGCACAAAGGTTCGAAATATTAAAACATGAGCGCAGGGCTAGAAACATTAAGAGAGTGAGTACGGGGGCTCGAAACATTAAGAGAGTGAGTACGGAGGCTCGAAATATTAAGAGGGTGAGCACAGGGGCTCGAAACATTAAAAGAGTGAGCATAGAGGCGCAAGATATAACATGTAATAGGCACAGAAACCTATGTAAGAAGAGTGAGCGCGGGACTCAAGATATAAGATGTTTTAGACGTGGGGGCACGAGTTGTAAGATAGGTGAGCTTAGAGACTCAAGATATGAGATGTTTAAGGCGCGGGGGCCCAAGATGTAAGATGGGTGAGCTTGGAGACTCAAGATATAAGATGTTTTAGGCATGGGGGCACGAGTTGTAAGATGGGTGAGCTCGGAGACTCAAGATATAAGATGTTTTAGACGTGGGGGCACGAGTTTTAAGATGGGTGAGCTTGGAGACTCAAGATATAACATGTAATTGGTCCGGAGACCTAAGATGTAAGAAGAATGAGCGCGAGAACTCAAGATATAAGATGTTTTAGGCGTAGGGGCCCAAGTTGTAAGATGGGTGAGCTCGGAGACTCAAGATATAAGATGTTTTAGACGTGGGGGCACGAGTTGTAAGATGGGTGAGCTCGGAGACTCAAGATATAACATGTAATGGGTCCGGAGACCTAAGATGTAAGAAGAGTGAGCGTGAGAACTCAAGATATAAGATGTTTTAGGCGTAGGGGCCCAAGTTGTAAGATGGGTGAGCTTGGAGACTCAAGATATAAGATGCAATAGGCACAGAGACCTAAGATGTTAGAAAAGTGAGTGCAGGGACTCAAGATTTTAAAAAATAGTGGGCATGGGGACCTGATATGAAAAATAAGTAAGTACAAGTGAGGAGTGTGAAAATGTATGAGAAAAAAGTCTTGAAAGAAAAAGAGCACAAGGCTTGTAAACAAATAGACATTAAACTTGAAAAGTGTCGGCAGGATGCCTTGAAAGGAGATAAAGATGGAACTCAAAATCTAACAAGCATGGAGCCTAAAAAGTTGTGGTCATAAAGCCTTAAAGAAGAGTAAGTATGGACCTCAAAATCGAGTAGCTTAGAGCTTGAAAAAACATCGATAGGGAGCCCTAAAACATTAAGCACAAGAGTAAAAAGACGAATGTGAAGATATATACACTCAAAAATGGTGCCTACATGTAGACATTGGGTAAATCTTGCATTTGACTGTAAGGAGGCCTTCCTTGTGAGGAGGCCTTTTGGGGTGGCATGCGTGTCATCGCCAAGAGCAAAACCGTGCGGCCGTGGGCCAAAGCGGACAATATCCTCATGCGGGTTGCTTGGGCTGTTACATTGGTATCAGAGCCGGGGCCCGGATCGGTGTGCCAGCGAGGGCGCTGGACTCCCTTGAGGGGGGGTGGATATAGTCCCACATCGGTTAGGAAGGTGAACGAAGCATGCCATATATATGGGTGTGGATACCTTCCTTGTGAGGAGGCCTTTTGGGGTGGCATGCGTGTCATCGCCAAGAGCAAAACCGTGCGGCCGTGGGCCAAAGCGGACAATATCCTCATGCGGGTTGCTTGGGCTGTTACACTTGTGGTTTTAATCGAATTGCATCTAGCTATGAAAAGTGAATAAATTAAATTAACAATATGAATTGAAAGAAAATTTAAAAGAAAAAAATAGAGAAAAAGTGAAATTTTAAAGGTCATTAAACCTCTAGAAAGCGCTACCCCTCATCTGTAATTGTTAGCGACGTCACCCTATATGTTATATACATGATTCAATAAACATTATTACCCTCCGCCACTGCAAAAAACAACTGCAGAAAGAGTAAAAAGATAAAACATCATTATTACATGAAAGCACTATATATAAGGGGACTGAATTAATTTTGTGGAGCAAAACACGCATGCCCAAGCTCACCATCTTCTTTCTTCACTTCACGGATTAGGTTTCCTCACGCTCTCTCAATACCTTCTCACAAATACTAAGTTCACACGGTACAGGTATGACTTTTCCCTTTCTTTTTTTCTTTCATGCTAATGAGTAAAACTATTCAATATTTATCTTCTTCTTTTATAAGCTTATGTTTGATAAAACATTGTTCCTGAATGTAACCTTCCTATCATAAATGATTTTCCTTATTTTCCTTTAACATAACAATTTAAAGCTTGAATCATATGTGGTTGTAGTAAGTTATCTTAAAACTGTTTCTTATATGTTTCTACACGCAATCTTACTTCAATGTATTATATTACCTGCTAGTTCCTCATCTTCTATTTTCCTTTTTATTATATATAGTAAGTGAAAATCACCTCTTGCCATACATTTAAATATTAACTAACAGAGAGTGTGACTAGAAAAATGGAAATTAGAGACGGAAAGAATCCGTCATAAAATTATTAGTGACGGAATTTGTGACGGATTTTGGGTCGTTACAAAAAATGGCGTCACAAAATATTTAGTGACAGAATAATTCAGTCTGTCACAATTAGTGACGGAAATATGCCGTCACTAACTAATAAATTTTCCGTCACAAATTACTAAAATAAATGTTAATACTTGAGTAAAATTTCGTCGCAATTTGTGACGGCCTAAGAAGTCGTCGTAATTTATGAGGGAACGCATTTGTCACAAACTGTGAGGGATTCAAAATCCGTCACAAATTGTGAGGGATTCAAAATCCGTCCCAAAATCCTAATTTTTTATTTTTACGAATTTTTAAATAAAAAATAATTAAATTATTCCAGATTTATTAATTATACAATATATATTATTTTCACTTTTCTTTTCTAATCTACAAGTATTAATTATTAATTTTCAGATAATTGACAGTGGTAAGATTCGAACCCCTTACCTTCTACTCATTTTAACCTTAACACTCATTCTCCAGCCATCTAAGTTACCTTATCAGTTCAGTACTTATTTAACAATATATATATAAATATGAAAGAATATCAATTTTTATCACAATAATATCAAACATCATTAAACGACTTTTTTTTAATATACTGTTTTTTTTATTTATTTAAATAACCCAAAGTGAAATATATTTACCTAAATATACCATCTAGTAACCGATTTCTCAAAGGCCCCTTTTTTTTCGTTTTCTATTTTTTTTTTTTGTTTTTTTTTATTTTAAAGTTTTTTTTTCCAGATTTATAATTTTTTTTTAGTTTTTTAGTTTAAAATATATAGATTTTAAAAAAAATTATAATGAAATTTAAAATAACTAATTTATTATTATTTTAAATTTAGATTATAAAAATGTATTTAAAATTAAATTTAATGAATAAAATTAAATTTAAATAGAATATTTAGAAAAAGAAAATATTATGATAAATGACAACTTTAGATAAAAACAACATTAATTGAGATGAACAAGTTGAAATAAAAACAAAATACAACAATAAAATAGGAGATCCAATAAAAAAGAACAACAACAAAATTATAATGCAATAAACTAGAATCCAACTTTAATGATGTCTATGGTCACCCGTTCCACCTCGGAGGTTGTTGGTTCCTTGTTGGGTTTCGACGACCAATGCGTGGTTGTTGTGGTTCAACCTGGTCCTCATCATGTTGTATATTAACAGTATCGGTGACTGGATTTGACGAACCACTTCCACCGACCTCAGAGTGATAAGACGAAAATGAAGGGAAATTCATACTTTGAATGTAATTATATGCACTTTGTGGCGTGTGTACGTCGACGCCGAAAAGATTGCTCATGAATAGTCCAATGTTGGAGTTGTTGTTGATGGTGTGTGTACATGAATTGTTCATGGTGTGTATGAAATGATGGATAAGACTGAGGATGTTGTTCCACACTATAAGGTGGGTGATTATCTCCAGCCATTGGGAATGTTGTTGCAGTTGTTGTTGGGAGTTGCGTACTAGAAGTGGATGCATGAGATGAAGAATACTCGCTACAAAGAAATAATTTAGAATTAGCACGAAACCATTGTAAATACTCTGAAGTGTGTTGGAGAGGCCCCTGAAGTGGTTCCCCAAAAATAACATGTTTACGTCTGTCTTTCCAAATGGAAATCCAGTTTGCATGTTGTTGAGCCCAGTTGGTGTCGCTATGTCATCTCATGTCTATGTCGTGCATTTTATCAAGATTATGAGCTTCGTTGGGGATTGGTTGCCATAAGCCAAATTGCAATTGGACTCTATCAGTTTGATGCCAGACTACAACTGCAAATGAAGTTAAAGCAGTACAAGCAGTCCATATTCTAGAATCCTTATAAGCACGTGGAGGCAATGAGGACTGAAATTCCCTATATGGCATCCATAGAAACTGTAAAAGAAAAAGGTTAAATATTTTACTCGTTCGATGTAAAAGAGAGTATGTTTGAGAGAAGTTTACATTGTATTACCTCGTTGTGGTTCATGTTGTCATATCTTAATCTGTAGCCTAGAAAGTCTCCATGGGGCGTCCCTGAAAATCTTAGCCCTCTTCCTGACCACCTAAAATATTTGTACAATTATAAAATTTTAGGTTAAATATTTTACTTGTTCGATGTATTAAAGTGGTATCACTACAAGAAAATTCGGTATTTCAGACGGCAAAAATCCGTGGAAAATGCCCAAAATCCGTGGGTAATGAGGCATTTCCGACGGATTACCGACGGACAATAATCCATCAGTAAATTGGTCGTCTGAAATTTACCCACGGATTTTTATCCGTGGGTAATTTCCCACGAATTTATCCGTGGGTAGTTACCCACGGATTTTCCCACGGATTTATCCGTGGGAAATTACCCGAAAATTATAATTTTTTTTTAATTTTAATAAATTTATTAATGTAACAACCCTCATATTTGGCCTCTCAAGGGTTCTATTTCACGATATTTCATTGTTTAGTGTGTTTTATCCTTACTTGTGCAATTTCTGGGAAACTTCCCAGAAGGTCACCTATCCTAGTACTACTCTAGGTCAAGCACGCTTAACTGTGAAGTTCTTATGAGTAAGCTACCGAAATGTATATATATGTTGTCAGTATAACTTGTACAAATTAATTCATTTAAGTCATCCTCAAATATACAATATGATATTTGTACTATAATAATAATATATAATAATTTTATATTACAAATAATAATAATTAATAATAATAATATATTTAATTATTATTTATTTATATGTACTTACTTTTATAATTAACGTCTACTTATCTTTATTTAAAATTATAATTTAAATTATTTAATTTTATAATTTATAATGATAATATAATTTAAAAAATTATAAATATTTATTTAATACATACTTATAAATTAAATTTTAATAATTTAAATAAATTATTAATTAATTTAATATATTTATTTACCTTAAATCAAACATATAAAATTCAAAAAATGTATTTATCCTTGTTGTTTTTTTCTTCTAATTATCAACTATTAATAAAATACTAACTTAAAATCTTATCTAATTATATATAATATTCTCATATCAAATTTAAAATCAGATATTAATTATACAAAAATATTAAGATCATATAGTAAAACCAGATATTAATTATACAAAAATATTAAGATCATATAGTAAATTGTCAATAAGATTTTAGTTAAATAATTTAAAATAATTGATGTTTCGATTATATTGTTAATTCACAAATAATTTATTCCAAAACTAATTAATTTTTTATATTAATTATTAGTAAAATTTAGTAAATTTTAATTTAACAATTAATTAGATCGATAAAATTCAACACACGCCATGAGTTACTGAGCGGAATAACTTTACCAAAGAGTTATTTTATAAGTTATCTTAAATCAAACATATAAAATTCAAAAAATGTATTTATCCTTGTTTTATTTTTTAATTATCAACTATTAATAAAATACTAACTTAAAATCTTCTAATAATACCATAATATTTTCATATCAAATTTAAAACCAGTTCTTACATTTTCGACAAATATAAATTTGTCTGAAATATTTCATGAATAATATAGCTTTTCCTACAAAAAATTTCTCATCGAAAATATAAATTTTTCAACAGATTTAATTTTGTTTTATAAGAAATCATCTTCAATTAATATAACATTTTGTATATATGATTTAAGAGTAAAATATTTTTAATTTAATAGTTGAATTTACAAAATTCACATTTAATATAAAGTTATACGTCATCTTGTAACTGATTTTGTCTAAAAAATTAATAGATAATCATACCCTTAACTGATTTTTATTTTATATATTCTAATTTTATTTGTAATAATATGATTATATATTTAAATAATTTAATTTTAATAATTTTTTAAGTATATTTTTGCCTTTTCACTTAAAATATTTGAATTTCCATATTTTAATTTGAATTATTTTTTAAGTATATTTTTGCCTTTTGTCTTAAATTTTTGAATTGCTATATTGTAATTTAAATAATTTTTTATTTCTATTATTTATTAATTCTTTTCTTTTTTAATGTTTTATAACATTATTAAAATTTTATAATTTTAATCTCTCTAATTTTATCTTACTTTTTATTTTATAAATATAATTTGGATTATTCATTCTATAATTAAATTAATTTTTTTAAATTTTTTATGAGTTTACATTCTAAGAATGTATTGAAACTCTTCAATTTTGAATTTAAATCCGTGGGAAATCCGTGGAAAATTCTGTGAAAAATTATTTTTTTAAAATTCAAAATTTTATTAAATAATTATCCTATTTAAAGATATTAAATCAATCATAATTATGTAAATCAAAACAAGTTCATTCATACAAAATAAAATGTCATACATAACAAATAAAGTTTAGGAGTTCAAATTTAAAAATAACATATAGTACGATCAGTACTAGAATTATAACATAATGTCTAATAATCAGAATATCCATGTTGTTGCTATCTAATAATCAAATATTGAGGAATTTCAATACATTCTTAGAATGTAAACTCATAAAAAATTTAAAAAATTTAATTTAATTATAAAATGAATAATCCAAATTATATTTATAAAATAAAAAGTAAGATAAAATTAGAGAGATTAAAATTATAAAATTTTATTAATGTTATAAAATATTTAAAATGAAAAGAATTAATAAATAATAGAAATAAAAAAATTATTAAAATTAAAATATAGAAATTCAAAAATTTAATACAAAAAGACAAAAATATACTTAAAAAATAATTCAAATTAAAATATAGAAATTCAAATATTTTAAGTGAAAAGACAAAAATATACTTAAAAAATTATTAAAATTAAACTATTTAAATATATAATCATATTATTTCAAATAAAATTAGAATATATAAAATAAAAATTAGTTAAGGGTATGATTATCTATTATTTTTTAGACAAAATCAGTTACAAGATGACGTATATTTCCCTTTATCTATTACTATAGATAATCAAACAACTATATATTTAACTATTTTTCTTCTATTCATTTTCTCTGTCTTTATCTCTACTTTCTATATATAGATTCATTGAGGTTTTAAATACTCATATTTATACTTGTTATTTTGTATTTTACTAATTTACTAAAATATAAAATTCAGAAATCAATAAAATGTAAATTTAAGAAATTACTACAACTTAAAGTGAGATTTTTAAATCAATCAGTTATTAGGAACAAAAATAATTATTTAGTGTAATTATTTTAACTTTAATGTTTTAAGTTTTAAATAAAGAAGATTTAATCTAGAAAAAATTCCATTAACCCCTACTTGAAGTTTTTCTCAATAACGTCATACATATATCTCTTCTCAAATTTTTAAGTGAGTATTAATTTTCTTATTTATTTATTTAAGTGGCACATACAACTACTTATATAAGATAATATTGTTTATATACTATTAAGAGAAAATAATTTATTAATACAAATATCAATAATTAAATGAGATTTCATCTCTTATTTCATTATTTCAACTTTTTTGAAATTTATTTTAAATATCATGCACACTGTGATTTAAAAAAATATATTAAATTTAAGTAATAATTTTAAAAATGAATTGAAAAAAAATCTTATTTTCAAAATTGAAGATCAATGAAAGTTTTTATCAAAATGACATAGTATTGGATGTAATTTAGAAATAAATGATAGATACATATATATGATTTGCAAAACATAATTTAACTTTTTCCCCCTTATTTAATTAATAACGTTATTTTCAAAGAGATGAGTGATTTTTAAAAATTAAAGAAAAGATGTGTTATTCTTAAATTTGAACGTCATGTGTTGGTATTTTTCAAGATAAGTAACAAAAAACACATTTACGCTAATTAGTTTATAATTTATAATAACCTAATCATATAATTATATATAGGTAATATAAGTCATACCTCACACACTTTGATTTATATTTATCTTATTTATATTTTGAAAACACCGATATAATAATGAAAATATTATATAGTGCATTGTGTGTATTGATGCGATTAGGATTGGTTGCATTTGAAAAATAATTGGCTTAAATTTTATTTAATAATTTCATATGTGGGAAACTTCGTCAGAAATTTCAGATAAATTTTAATCCGTGGGAAACTTCGTCAAAAATTTTAGACGGATTTAAATCCGTGGGAAATTCTGTCGAAAATTTCAGACGGATATAAATCCGTGGGAAATTCCGTCGGAAATTTCCCACGGATTTAAATCCGTCGGAAATTCCTTCATGTAAAAATCCGTGTGAAATTTCGTCGAAAATTTCCCACGGATCTAAATCCGTGGGAAATTTCCGACGGATTTTGGTCCGTGGGAAATAATCCGTGGGAAATTTGACTTTTTCTTGTAGTGTATAAAAATTAATCCATACCTTGATGCTAGCGAAAATGTAATATCCCGTTGGACTCTTGGTTGGATGGAGGACATTCTATACCAAGCCCAAGACTGTAGAAGCAAAGAACATCCACCCATTTTCTTTGAGGATGGATAGATTGCCCTACACAATTCTCTATACAAATGTGCCAAACAAGCAGAACCCCAACTATATCGTCCTGCACGTTCCAAGTCAGCAAATAATGGTAAATACATTAAGTGAATTCTATTACCTGACTTGTCTGACATAATGACACCACCAATCAACCCTAAGATATATGCTCGACAATGTTGAAGCAATTGTTGTTGAGTGGGTTCATCTGGTAGTGCAATTGTATGGTCTCTTAACCATTTGAGTTTTATGGTTGAGCCAACTAGAGCTTCCCCTTTTGGAGGTACGAAGCCTAACAACTCGTAACATAATTCATCCCAGTCAAACAAAGTTGGTCCTGTTACTGGTTTGCCGTCAATCCTTAAACCCAATTGCAGTGCCACATCTTCCAAACTCACCGTGCACTCACCAACTGGGAAGTGAAAAGTATGTGTCTCAGGTCTCCACCTCTCCACCAAAGACGTTATCAAACAATCATCGATTTTAAAATGCCTTATTTTCGCAACCTCGGCAAAGCCAGCAACCTCCAACAAATTCTCAAATCTTGGGTCAGGTGTAGGCATGGAATGATAGTAAGATTGAATGACTTGATCACTTGTTGTCTACGAAAATGGTAGAATTGAAATGTTAGTAAAAGATAATATTAGTTGTAAACATTATGCAAAGTATAATAACTTACCATAAGATGAGTTTCATTTGACCTATGGAGGTGTTGCTTCCACAACATAGTTGAAGATGAAGAAGACATTCTTGAAGAACAATAGCAACGAAAATCAATACTGCAATAGCTGAAGAGAAATGATCTTTTGTTGTGTGTTTAGGGTTGGATCGTGTGTAGTGTATATATAGTGGAAAAAAATCAATGGCTGATGCATAGTCATCAATGCTTTGTCCTAGAGCGTCAGAAAAAGTAATTACTTTGTGCAGGGTGTCATTGATGCAGTGTGTCATTGATGCAGTGTGCCAGAGCGTCAGAAAAGTTATTACTTTGTGCAGAGGCATGAATGCTTTGTACCATAGCGTCATAAAAGTTATTGCTTTATGTAGGGTGTCATTGATGCAGTGTGTCATTGATGCAGTGCGCTAGAGCATCAGAAAAGTTATTGCTTTGTGCAGAGGCATGAATGCTTTATACCAGAGCGTCAGAAAAGTTATTGCTTTGTGCAGGGTGTCATTGATGCAGTGTGTCATTGATGCAGTGTGTCATTGATGCAGTGTGCCAGAGCGTCAGAAAAGTTATTGCTTTGTGCAGAGTCATGAATGCTTTGTACCAGAGCGTCAGAAAAGTTATTGCTTTGTGCAGGGTGTCATTGATGCAGTGTGTCATTGATGCAGTGTGTCATTGATGCAGTGTGTCATTGATGCAGTGTGCCAGAGCGTCAGAAAAGTTATTGCTTTGTGCAAAGTCATGAATGCTTTGTACCAGAGCGTCAGAAAAGTTATTACTTTGTGCAGGGTGTCATTGATGCAGTGTGCTAGAGCGTCAGAAAAGTTATTGCTTTGTGCAGAGTCATGAATGCTTTGTACCAGAGCGTCAGAAAAGTTATTGCTTTGTGCAGGGTGTCATTGATGCAGTGTGTCATTGATGCAGTGTGTCATGAATGCATTGTTTACGGTTGTTGAATGTAATTGATTGACTCCTAACTCCACCTTCTATTTAAATGATACGAATGTTGGGTTCAAATGCAAAGTGAAATTGAGCTAAGCTTTGTTGTTTATGTGTGTTAGTCCTTGTCTACAACAATGTCTTCGTCTTCTTTCAATGTGTTAGTATTTTTCAATGGTGAAATCACGCAAACAACTCAAGGGGTGGCACCCCAAAAGGCCTCCTAACATCTGGAGTCCAAAAGGCCTCCTAACATCTGGAGTCCAACAAGAAGAACAACAGGAAGGAGTCCCTGAAGTTAGAGTTCCTGAAGAAGAAGTTGGTCCTTTTAGTGAGGGGGAAGATGATGCAAGACTCCAACAAGACGATGAACAAGATGAACAAGATCGTGTTATACAACAACCTCAGCACGTAAGCACATTCAGTTTTCCTTCACACATGCATAATGTTGATTTGCAAACAGATTTCACCGACCCAGAGTATAGACATGCACTTGACCATGTTGACGTCGAGTACTCTACTGACAGCCTATTTGAAGGCATGACTTTCAACACAAAGGAGGAAGTCCAACATGTT
The DNA here is from genome assembly GCF_000230855.2 of Cajanus cajan. NCBI lineage: Eukaryota > Viridiplantae > Streptophyta > Magnoliopsida > Fabales > Fabaceae > Cajanus > Cajanus cajan. The sequence continues at coordinate 84,459,516 of NC_138517.1, forward strand.
CTAAATGCATACCATATAAAGAAAGGTTTGTATTACAGGGTCGAGAAATCGTCACCAACGTTAATTGTTGCACGTTGTGTTAACAGTACATGTCATTGGAGGTGCAGAGCGGGTTTTATTACTAAAAGCCAAAAATGGGAGCTTCGTAAGCTATCAAGTGAACATTCTTGTTCATCACCTATTATTACACAAGATCATGTTAACCTTGGCTATGTATATATTAGCAAAAGTATTCTTCCTTTGGTGGAGAGTGATCAATCCATTTCTATTCCAACAATAATAGCACACATCAAAAGTGCTGAAGGGTACACGATCTCATACCGCAAAGCTTGGATGGCAAAGCAAAAGGCAATTGAAGACTTACATGGTAACTGGGAACAATCTTACCATGATTTACCCAAGTTTCTTAGTGCCATGAGTGGATTTCTGAATGGATTTGTTGTTGAGAAGCAAACAAGGCCACTATACAACCAACAAGGTGAGATGGTTCATCATTATGTTCAATTCCATAGAGTATTTTGGACATTTAAACCTTGTATCGATGGGTTCAAATACTGCAAACCCATTGTTCAAGTTGATGGCACATTCTTGTATGGCAAATACAAAGGAACTCTCCTTGTGGTCGTGACTCAAGACGGTAACAACAAAATCTTTCCAATTGCCTTTGCAATTGTTGAGGGTGAAACAGCAGAAGCATGGTTTTTCTTTCTACATTATCTCAAAAGACATGTTTGCCCTCAAGATGGCCTTTGCTTAATTTCAGACAGGCACGAGTCTATCAAAAATGCCTACGCTAGACAAGGCAGTGGTTGGACACCCGAGAATTTAGTGCATGTATTTTGTATTCGCCATATAGCTCAAAACTTCATGAGGCATTTCAAGAATACAGAACGGAAAAAATTAATCATCAATATGGGTATGTACTTAGCATCATTAATTACTTTAATTTGTTTCATCATATTTCAACATTACTAAATTGTTCATTTTTTCCTAATCTGATTTCACAGCTTATGGGATGACTGAGCCAAGATTCAATTACTACTACAACACGCTAAGGAGAGAACCAGAAACCGAAGGTGTAATTGAATGGCTCAACACCATACCAAAAGAACAATGGACTCTTGCATGGGACGGTGGTCGACGATGGGGACACATGACTACCAACTTGGCTGAGGCAATTAACTCCATTCTTAAAAAAACAAGAAATTTGCCAATTTCTACAATCATCATGTCGACTTATAAGAGATGTAATGCCTTATTCATCCAAAGGGGGAAGGAAGTCGATGCTAAACTTAGGGCTAGCCAAGTTTATACGGAAATAATGAATAGGGCCATGAGAGATGCAGAATCAAAGGCTAATAGTCATCATGTCCTCGAATTTGATCATCAGAGTACACGTTTCTTGGTGCAAGAGACCATTAACCCAAGGGAAACACGACCTACTGGAACTTTCACGGTTAGACTACATGACAACTAGTGTGACTGTAGAAAATTCCAAAAGCTACACATGCCATGCTCACTACAAGAAAAATGTAAATTTCCGACGGAAAATTTCTGACAGAATTTTCCGTCAGAAATTTTTCGTCGACAGAAATATAAATCTGTCGGAAATTTCCAACAGAAACTTTTCGACGAAAAATTCCGTCAGAAATTTTTTACAGAAAAATAAATCCGTCGAAAATTTCTGCTGGAAAATTTCTGACAGAATATTCCGTCGGAAATCTTATTTTTAATTATTATTTTTAATTATTATTTTAATTTATTTTTTTAATTTCTTATTTTTAATTTATTATTTTTAATTTCTTATATATATTTTAGTGTTAAAAATTTTATATATCTTTTAAAGGTATAAATATATATTATAATTATTTATTACAAGTTTTTTATATCTACGATTAGTATTAAAGATGAAAATAAATTAGGTTATACTATATTTTATTATAATTTACTTGGTTTGAACCTAACTTTCTTTAAAAATATATATTTTAAGTGTGACTTATTTATCTATCATAGATAATTTTTAAATATTTGGGTAGAACTACAATCATATAGACTTATTTTATAATAATTTAACACTATTAAAAATATAAAAATCTATATGTTAAATTTATAAAAATAAAGTTTAATTTATTTATGATATAAATATGTTTTTAATATCTAATATATATTTTTAGATGATAATTTATTTTAAAATATATCTTATAATAACAATTCTAAATGGAATATAAATCTTATGATTTTTCTTATTTTTATTTTTTTAATCAATGTATACAATTTTACTATTTTGATTTTTTCAATCAACGTATACAATAAATAAAAAATACAAAAGAAAAACATACATGCTACAAATTTTATTTTATCAAAAAATTATTTGTTTTATATATATATACATATATATATTATAATTAAACTTTTTTTAAAAATTAATTCATTATTAAGAAATTTTTTTATCACATGAGAATTAATTTCCTTCAAAAATTTGACAGATATTAAATAAATAAACATTTTTTCTGAATCTATATATTTATTTTATTAGAATATAATTTTTATTTTTTAAAATATATTATTTTTTTAGATAAAAAATTATGTATATGTCAAATAGTAGTGAGGGCAAGTGCCTCACTATTCCAAACGTGCACCTGTATATATATGTATGTGTATATATATATATATATATATATATATATATATATATATATATATATATATATATATAATATAGGGGGTTATAATTATACCGGTGTAACTTTTACTAAGTATTATGTCGCTCTATAACTTTATATTAAATGTGAATTTTGTAAATCCAACCGTTAAATTGAAAGTTCATATCACTTTATACGTGTATATCAAATTTTGTTAAAATTGAACAACAACTGGAAGATAATCCAAGTGTTCATATTTTAGTGTATTTTGAAATGAATATATTACATCAATTTTGTTTTATAAAAATGAAGTATCAAATCATCTTGGATTAATATAAAGTTTTGTATATATAATCTATAAGAGATATGAACTTTCAATCTAACAGTTGGATTTACCAAATTCACATTTAATATAAAGTTATTGAGCGGTGTAATACATTGTAAAAGTCGCATTTAATATATATATATATATATATATATATATATATATATATATATATATATATATATATATATATGAGGGGGGTTATAATTACAATGGTATAAATTTTACTAAGTGTTACACCACTCAATAACTTTATATTAAATGTGAATTTTGTAAATTCAACCGTTAAATTGAAATTTTTTTACTCTTAAATCATATATATATATAGACACACACACACACACACACACATATATATATATATATATATGAGGGGGGTTATAATTACAATGGTATAAATTTTACTAAGTGTTACACCGCTCAATAACTTTATATTAAATGTGAATTTTGTAAATTCAACCATTAAATTGAAAATCTTTTACTCTTAAATCATATATACAAAATGTTATATTAATCGAAGATGATTTCTTATAAAACAAAATTAAATCTGTCGAAAAATTTATATTTTTTATGAGAAAATTTTTGTAGGAAAAGCTATATTATTGATAGAATATTTCAGACAAATTTATATTTGTCGAAAATGTAAGAACTGGTTTTAAATTTGATATGAAAATATTATGATATAATTAGATAAGATTTTAAGTTAGTATTTTATTAATGGTTGATAATTAAAAAATAAAACATGGATAAATACATTTTTTGAATTTTATATGTTTGATTTACGATAACTTACAAAATAACTCTTGGTAAAGTTATTCCGCTCAATAACTCATGGTGTGTTGAATTTCATCGATCCAATTAATTGTTAAATTAAAAGTTATTAAATTATACTACTAATTAATATAAAAAATTAATTAGTTTTGGAATAAATTATTTGTTAATTAACAATATAATTGAAATATTAATTATTTTAAATTATTTAACTAAAATCTTATTGACAATTTACTATATGATCTTAATATTTTTGTATAACTAATATCTGGTTTTAAATTTGATATGAAAATATTATATATAATTAGATAAGATTTTAAGTTAGTATTTTAATAATAGTTGATAATTAGAAGAAAAAAAATAAGGATAAATACATTTTTTAAATTTTATATGTTTGATTTAAGGTAAATAAATATATTAAATTAATTAATAATTTATTTAAAATATTAAAATTTAATTTATAAGTATGTAATAAATAAATATTTATAATTTTATAAATTATATTATCATTATAAATTATAAAATTAAACAATTTAAATTATAATTTTAAATAAAAATAAGTAGATGTTAATTATAAAAGTAAGTACATATAAATAAAGAATAATTAAATATATTATTATTATTATTATTATTATTATTATTATTCGTAATATAAAATTATTATATATTATTATTATAGTACAAATATGAGATTGTATATTTGAGGATGACTTAAATGAATTAATTTGTACAAGTTATATTGACAACATACATAGACATTTCGGTAGCTTACTCATCAGAACTTCACAGTTAAGCGTGCTTGACCTGGAGTAGTACTGGGATGGGTGACCTTCTGGGAAGTCTCCCAGAAATTGCACAAGTAAGGATAAAACACCCTAAATAGGGAAATATTATGAAATAGAACCCTTGAGAGGCCAAATATGAGAGTTGTTACATTAATAAATTTATTAAAATTAAAAAAAATATATAATTTCCGACGGATTTTTCCATCAAAAATTTTGACAGCAATTTTCGACAGATTTTTCCGTTGGAAATTTTGACAGCAATTTCTGACAGAATTTTCTGTACAGAAAATTCCATCGGAAAAATTATTTCCGACAGATTTTTTTTTCCGACGCCACTTTTTCCGACAGATTGAAATCCGTCAGAAAATCTGTCGGAAAAAGCAAAATCCGTCGGAAATTTACCTATTTCCGTTGGAAATTTCCGTCGAAAATCAGCATTTTTCTTGTAGTGGCTCCCATGTTGTTGCTGCATGTAAGCATGTCCACGATGATTATAAATCTTACATAGACCCGGTATACACATTACAATATGTTTCAAATGTGTATAACGAATTATTTGGTGAACTGCCTAATGAATCTTATTGGCCGGATTGTGAAGAACCGCAAATCATACCAAATCCGGAAAACATTAGAAATAAAAAAAGTCGTCCAAAGTAGGCATGGCAACGGGGCGGGGCGGGGGCGGGTTTTACGTTCCCCGCCCCCGCCCCCGCAAATTTAAACCGCCCCCCGCCCCCGCCCCCCGATACCCGCCGGGGGTAAAATCTAGGTCCCCATCCCCGCCCCCGGCGGGGTTCGGGTTTCCCCCGCCCCGTCCCCGCCCCCGCTCCTATTTTTTTCTTTTTTTTTTCTTCTATTTTTCTTTTAAATAAATATGAATAATTTTAAAAAAATAAAAGAAAAGAAAAATAATATAAATTTTTACATATAAATATTTTTAATTTTGGTTTATATATATATAAAAATAATTTTTTAATTATATTATTAAGCGGGGCGGGGGGCGGGGGGCGGGGGCGGGGTGGGTATTAACATCCCCGACCCCGCCCCCGCCCCCGATTTTATCAATCGGGGAAAACCCGAACCCGAACCCGAACCCGATAAACACGGGTTTTCCCCGTCCAAATCGGGGCGGGTTCGGGCGGGTACCCACGGGGACGGGTTAGATTGCCATGCCTAGTCCAAAGTCATCCAGAATACACACTGAAATGGATATGGTTGAACCAGGGCAACCAAGAAGGTGTTCTCTCTACAGAAATGTAGGTCACTCAAAGAAGAAATGTCCTTATCGTCAAGGGAGTTCAAGTCACCAAGCTTAAAATGTCATCAATCCTTCCAAATATTGTATTTTGTTTACTATCATTTTAAATAAAAAAATTTTCTTTTTTTATTAATTTAAATTCATATTTATTTCATTATTTATTTATTTAATAATTATTTTATTATTTATTCTTATTCTAAAAACTTAACTAAATTATTTTATTTACAATTAATAAAAAATTTTAAAATAACTTAAAATATAAAATTGAAAAACTAAAAAAATAAAATTACAAATCTGGAAAAAAAAAATTAAAAAACAAAACCGAAAAAAAAAAAAGGCCTTTGAGAAATCGGTTACCCAGCAATCGATTTCTCACCTAAAAAACTAAGTGGTATATTTAGGTAAATATATTTCACTTTGGGTTATTTAAATAAATAAATAAATAATAGTATATTAAAAAAAAGTCTCATTAAACATCAAACTAATAAATTTAAAATAGATTCATAATTAAAATCATAATATAATTTATTTTAGAATTTTTATTTTATTAAATTAATTAAAAATTAATTATATTTTATCACTTTTTAATCAAGTGAATGAATGATAATGAATTAACAAAATTTTTAAAATATATTTTAATTGAAAGTATATTTTTAGTAAATATTTGAATATAAAAGTATTTTTATAAATAATTAAATGAAAAATATATTTTAAAATTTATTTCTCTCATAACACCACTTAAGTAAAAATTTTCAAAAAAACTAAACTTATATTTGTTTGTGTTATTTTTCCAAAAAAAATAAAATAAAAAGAAATGATCAAACCTTTTGATAATTAAGTCATCCAAAAATTAAGACAAAAAAATAATGTTAATTGGACCAAACTAGCCAATACGTACGGACTGAGTTCAGTGTGATATCCTCCATGTAACAGCCCAGCAACCCGCATGTGGATATTGTCCGCTTTGGCCGCAGCCCTCACGATTTTGCTTCTGGCAATGGCACGCATGCCACCCCAAAACGCGTCCACACAAGGAAGGTATCCACACCCATATATATGGCATGCTTCTTTCTCCTTCCTAACCGATGTGGGACTTCACAATCCACCCCCCTCAAAGGAGTCCAGCGCCCTCGCTGGCACACCGGCCCGGGTCCAGGCTTTGATACCAAATGTAACATCCCAGCAACCCGCATGTGGATATTGTCCGCTTTGGCCCGGGTCCAGGCTTTGATACCAAATGTAACATCCCAGCAACTCGCATGTGGATATTGTCCGCTTTGGCCGCAGCCCTCACAGTTTTGCTTCTGGCAATGGCACGCATGCCACCCCAAAACGCGTCCACACAAGGAAGGTGCTTTGGCCGCAGCCCTCACAGTTTTGCTTCTGGCAATGGCACGCATGCCACCCCAAAACGCGTCCACACAAGGAAGGTATCCACACCCATATATATGGCATGCTTCGTTCTCCTTCCTAACCGATGTGAGACTTCACAATCCACCCCCCTCAAGGGAGTCCACCCGGGTCCCAGCTCTGATACCAAATGTAACAGCCTAGCAACCCGCATGTGGATATTGTCTGCTTTAGCCGCAGCCCTCACGGTTTTGCCTCTGGCAATGGCACGCATGCCACCCCAAAACGCGTCCACACAAGGAAGGTATCCACACCCATATATATGGCATGCTTCGTTCTCCTTCCTAACCGATGTGGGACTTCACAATGTAACAGCCCAGCAACCCGCATGTGGATATTGTCCGCTTTGGCCGCAGCCCGGTTTTGCTTCTGGCAATGGCACGCATGCCACCCCAAAACGCGTCCACACAAGGAAGGTATCCACACCCATATATATGGCATGCTTCGTTCTCCTTCCTAACCTATGTGGGACTTCACAATCCACCCCCCTCAAGGGAGTCCAGCGCCCTCGCTGGCACACCGGCCCGGGTCCCGGCTCTGATACCAAATGTAACAGCCCAGCAACCCGCATGTGGATATTGTCCGCTTTGGCCGCAGCCCTCACGGTTTTGCTTCTGGCAATGGCACGCATGCCACCCCAAAACGCGTCCACACAAGGAAGGTATCCACACCCATGTATATGGCATGCTTCATTCTCCTTCCTAACCGATGTGGGACTTCACAATCCACCCCCCTCAAGGGAGTCCAGCGCCTTTTGCTTCTGGCAATGGCACGCATGCCACCCCAAAACGCGTCCACACAAGGAAGGTATCCACACCCATATATATGGCATGCTTCGTTCTCCTTCCTAACCGATGTGGGACTTCACAGTAAGGAGGTTGGTGAGTCTTTTGTTGTTCATTTACAACCGCAAGGGGAGGCGCAAAGGTTAGATCATGTGTTGGTTAACGCTATTATAGATTCCTTATGGATTAATGTGGGTAGGTCGAGTTCGAATTTCTTTTGTGTTGCTTGGTTGAGTGATTTTGACCAACATATAGTTGAGAGCATGAGGCTAGTGGACAAGCTAGACATTGTTAAGGTGATGTTGACACAATCATTAGCAGTGGTGGATTTCTAGAAGGATAAGTGGGCCAAGAATGTGGCGTGGGTGGAAAGGTACTGATTCACATGAGTTTCGTGCTAATTCATAGGTGTTTTTAATGTATGTAGTGCCTCAACAGGCTATGGTTGCCTTTACCACTGCCTTGAGGGCAGGGGAACGGATGGATAACTATTGGATGGATTTTAATGCTAGAGTGATTGAAAAGATGGCTCGTGCTATGTGTGTTTTTATTGCTTTGAAGAAGTGGTTGTGGGAGAAAGAGTTGGAGTTAGAGCAACTCACCATCAAGGACAATAAGATCAAACTTTTAAAGATTGATCTAGTAACCCAATTTCGTCCGGAAAATATCAATTTTGTTTTAAAAAAATAACAAAAAAGGTATGTACAAAAAAAAAATAAAAAAGATAAAAATATAGAAGGCAAATGTAACACCTCAATTTTTATACTTTTTGTAGAGGGTAATTTAGTAATTTTTCATATGATTTTAGAAGCCCAGAACGGCCGTTCCCAAACTATGAAAATACCTATAAATTCTTGCCCAGAATGGGCTGTTCTCAAACTGGAACGGCCCGTTCCGAAAATGGCCATTGTGAGTAAAATTGCAACCCCGGAACAGGCCATTCCATATTCAGAATGGGTCGTTCCGGTCCCTCCTGAAAGTCTATAAATAGCGGCCATTGCCCTTCCCAAAGGGCACCCACACACACACATCTCCACCTTGGACTAGAGGGAACCCAGAGGAAGAGACCCACTTCTGTAGCAAAGAATTGTGAGTATATTAAACTCTCTTCTTTTTATTTTTTATTTTTTATATTAGTAATATCTTTCATTAGTCCTTATTTAAATTCAAAATGTGATCAAAATATAGTGTTACAATATTTAATGTAAATATCTGAAATTATTGTATCAAAAATTTTATTGGAGGAATGGTTAACTAGATGTGACATCTTTTTAACCTTTGAATTTAAAGTACAAGTTGTGACATCTTATCTTTAATTTTTTTCTCCAAAAACGAAAATGTCCAACCAATAAATTTTTTTAAGATCATAACATCTATAACAATAACTATAATTATAATTTTATTGAATTGACTTTGGTGTACACCTTAGTCAATTTTATATTTTTGGGGTGAATGAGCTGAGACAGTTCAAGAATCCTATATTTAACAAAAATAAAATTTAATTAAAAAATATCAACACACAAATATTTTCTACCAAAGAACTACGTGACTCTGATTCTTCATTACACTTGAAGATACGTAGGAGCAAGAAATAAATCTTGTCGAGCCAAAAAATAAAAATATATTATCTTTCTTTTTATATGACAATAATAATTTAGTTAAATAAAATATATTTGATCATTTTAGTGAGATAAACATTTTATAAATTATAAATAATTAGTTTAATTAATTAAAGGTAATCGTCTTAGGACGAACGTTGTGAGGTGCTAATACCTTCCTCACATGTAATCGACTCCCGAACTCAAAAATTTGGTTTTCGCAGATTATTTTCTACTTTATGGTTTTTTCCAATGTTTTTCCGTAAAAAAATAACATTGGTGGCAATTCCTCTTTTTTCAATATATTTTTCGCCGTCCCGTCGCGACCGAGGTTGCTACAGATGGCGACTCCATAGGGGATATTTTTTAGAGTCAAGCCTATAATAATTAGTTAAACTAATTAATAATTTTTTTAAAAAAATGTTTATCTCACTGTAATTTTATTTTTTATTTATGTCCCTTATTTGATTTTTATCTTATTTGCATGAATTATAAATAATGTTGTGTATTTTGAACCTTAGGATAGATGAATTTTATTTTTCATATCATATGTGTTGTGTTTTGTAGATTGGGTAGTGTAGGGTTGCTCCCTTCACACACTTCACTTACACAATTTCACACACGTTTATGAGTGAGGTCCTATGCCCGGACTTGAGTATAACTTATGATAAGTAAAAGGTTGAATAGTGGTAACCTTCTTGATGTACATCTTGTTTGGTTATTATGAAGGCCTCACCTAGAGTTTGATCCTTTCAACGGTATTATCACCTCTAATAGTTTACCTATTATTGTGACTAATATCCTAAGAAGGGTTATTGGCTCTAGGAACCTGTTTTAGAACTATAGTCCCACCCTTTTGAGAGGAACACATCTTAGTAGTCCATAGAATTTTCAACTTAGGGGTACCCTTATTAAGTATCACACGAGCAAATTCTACCTCTACGTTTGAATGATGCAAAAAAAAAAAAGAAAATTTTTATTCCATTTCATAATACACATCATACATTTATCTTTTAACTTTTATCATATCTCACGCCCCTTCAATATAACACTCATCAAAAAAAAATTATTCACGCATGCATGTATCCATCTACATTTCATAATTTATTCATGATATGCATTTTACATCTTTGCATAAAAAATAGTATTCTATAAAACCATTCATACAACTTTAAAAGATTGCAATTGTCATCATCATTAACATTTTTGTTTCTTAAAGAAAATGAATAAAGTTCTCTTTTGCATAATTCAAAGTACGATCATTATTCCATTTAAGCATTTAGTCTAAAATGTATCTCATAACATTCAATATTTTCATAATCTCTCATGACATTCACGCATAAGCATTATTTAGATTAAGTAATTATGTTAGGTATATTTATTAGGCATATCCATCGCCTTTTCTTGTCATTCTCCATAATTGCATTCATTCTCACTTTATCATCGCGAGTCAAATGCATTTGTTTCTCTAAAGAAAAAACAAAAAAAAAACAAAAAAATAATTTTTTTTCTTCATTTCAAACTCTTCATTCCAACATTTTTCTTTTATACATGCATTTCATAGTAAAATAAAGGTCTAATTGATTGCTCATTCATGTCGTTTTAAAAAAAAAATAACTATCTAATTTGATTATTTTCTTTTAAAGAGAATGCCAATCAACAAATTTATGCAATGTCTCAAAAGAAAAAGAAAAAAACAGGAAACAAAGAAAAATGGGGAATAACATGAAATTATTGTTCTCACTTACATTTAGATCTCAACCGAGAAGATGAGCTCTTTGACAATTTAACTTGTCAATTGACAGGGTTTTAAAACCATTGTTAACCTTTTGAAGTATTTATTTCATTAACCTACATAACAAGTTGTGTTGTTATCTTCATAAATTGTCTTTGTCTCATTACATCTCATAGTTTCCTCATTATTCTTCCATTAAGTTTTGTCTTAGGATTAACCTTTATGTTGGATCGAGCGCAACCCGCAACACTTTAAAAAATAAGCAGTCAAGATTTGAAATGATGTATGACCATGTTTCTCTATCTCCAAAATATATATCACTTGCCACCCAAATTTGAGCCTAAAAGTGAAAATTTTCTTCAATTACCTAAAAAATTACCTCAAACAAGGCTCACCCTCAAAACAGGGGGAACACAATGTTCCCATTTAATTCAGTTTGTTCATGATACCATCAAAACAATGAAAATGAAAAAGAAGAGAAATGAACCAAAAGCATCAAAAGGCCATTATTTTATCCTTGTTGTTATTGATTAAGGTAGCCTTCTATACCAGTGTGACAAGCAATGTGGTGGTCAAGTTTGTCAAAAGAGATTTAATTTGTTATTATGATGGTCTATCAATTCATATCATTATCGTTAATAAGACCAATCTGAGTAACAAGATGATGAAAGAGTTGTATGAAGAGTTCAAAATTCAACATCACAATCCTTCACCATATTGTCCTAAGATGAATGGGGCAGTAGAAGCGGCAAACAAGAATATTAAAAAGATTATTCAAAAGATGGTGGTCACCTATAAGGATTGACACAAAATGCTTTTTTCGCTCTACATGGGTATCACATTTTTGTCCGCACCTCTATTGGGGCAATTCCGTATTCTCTGGTTTATGGTATGGAAGCATTCATTCCCATTGAGGTTGAGATATCTTCTCTAAGAGTATTGGCCGAAACCAAACTTGAGGAAGCATAATGGGTTCAGGCTCGCTATGATCAATTGAACCTAATTGAAGAGAAGAGATTGAATGCCTTGTGTCATGGTCAATTATAAAAAAAAAAAGAATCAAGAGAGCTTTTGCCAAAAAGGTCCGCCCGCACGAGTTTCAAGAAAGAGATTTGGTATTGAAGAAGATTTACCACTTCAAAAAGATCACAGAGGGAAGTGGACAGGAAGATCTATTGAACCCATTAAACTCTGATGCAGTCAAGAAATTCTATGCAAAATAATAAGAAAAATAAAAAGCTCGCTAGGCTGAAAACCTGAAAAGGCAGTTTAGGCAAAATTTAGAGCGACCTGGTAGGCTGAAAACTCGAAAAGAGCAGCCTAGGCAAAATTTAAGGTCTAAAAAGAAAAATGAAAGCAAATAAAAGAAAGAAGAGCTTGCTAGGCTGAAAACCTCAAAAAGGCGGCCTAGGCAAAAGTTAGAGAAACCTGTTAAGCTGCAAACTCCAAAAGAAAAACCTAGGCAAAAGTCGGGGCGAAAAAAAGAGAGGGGCGAGGAAAAGAAATCGAATAAAGCATTGAAGCCAACACTAGCAAAAATCCTTGTTTCGAATAACCTCCAAACACACATTTGGGCCTTTGTATCCTTTCTTTCATATCCATCTCACCGACCAGTGTTACAACCCGATAAAGTCCATACAGATCAAAAATTGGTTGCTTCTTTTTTAAGTTTAGTCTTAAGACAAAACAATTGAACTCATCTATCATTGTTAACACGATTGCTCCAAAAAAAAGATACAAATGCTCGTAAGACTTGCACATCCATTACATCATGGAGAGAAACAAACATCCAACGCAAAATCTTCTATTCATCAATGTTCATTGATTACTATGCTCAATAATTAAGAGAATCATTCAAAAGGATAGATTGGGAACAAATCACAAGTGATGCCTTCCTTTGATTCCCCCTTACCCAATTAAATGAGACATTTGTTTTATGTCTTATTCCTCCATCAATTCATACATCAATGTTATTTTCTTGAGTCAGAAAACAAAGCAATCACACTCATCATTGTCTCCTACTCTACCCATGCCTTTCAAGACTAAACTGGGCCGGACAACCACTTCACACTGGGGCAAAGGATCTCATTGCCATTTCATCACCTTAACTTTCAATTGAAATAATTGTCTAATCCAACTTTGTTCCCTATTTCTTCATAGACTGGGGCAACTCAAAGTACTCCTTTTATACCGGGACAAGTTCTCAACTATCATCACATTTTCATTCCAACCATATAATCCATGTGTCTCAAGGTTAATCAAGTCAATGCATGTATCACCCATATTCTGTCATTCTAAATACAGGTTATCCTTCCCATATGTGTCACTGTTTGATTCTATCCGCTTGAGTCTAAACTGATGTAAATCATTTGCCTCACTTGTTCAAAGTCCAAGTTAGTCTAAATTCTTCCATGTTTCACTCCATCAATTTGACATCAAACTGGGGCAATTGCTCAATCTCTTGTTCCCATCAGTTTCTCAATCTTTGTCATATCTTGGTGTAGTTTGCTCTATTTTCTCTACATCAAAATAAAGTCACGTTCAAATATCATTTTTGAATAGTCTTCCAAAAAAATCATTTGTCATTGTTATGCATGTTGGTTAAATGATGTTTCAAAGGGAATGACAAGATGGTAATAATCGCTCAATTGATAAGTTAGGCCAAATGAGTCTCACTTGATTCTAGGTGGGGTGAGCTTGAAAGGATAAATTGTGAGATCATTTTTCAACGATTTCATGGATTTGAACAAGGATAAAAAAGTGAATAATTGAGGCATAAAAAGGGCTTTGCATGGATTTGCTTTCTCTAAAGAAAACAATCATTTTATGATTTTCTTTGAAAAGAAAAAAGAAATAAAATGAAACTTGTCAATAATACCTCATAAGCATCCCAACACCGAATCAAGCATTACATCATTTGTATTAAAATGTTTGAAGTGTTTGTTCATGTCCAATGCTCACTTGGCATCCACTTTATTTGCATCAAAGTTTGGTACTTTCTTAATACATGCATTCAAATTCATCACTTGCATATAAAGTCTCGCACTTATCTGACATGTATATCATCTACGTTTGAGTTTGGCACATGTTTGACATTCATTACATCATAGTTTGGTACATCCATTCAAATCCAATACTTGCCCAACACTCACATTATTCACATTAATGTCTAATACTTTGTTCAACACATTCATTGAAGCCCAATGCATACTTGTCATTTGCATCATCAAAAGTTTGGTCCATCTCTGACTTATGCATTCAAGTTCAATACATGCTTAGCATCCACAACATTTGTACCAAAGCTCAATACTTACCATGCACATGTTATCAAGTAATGTACTTGCTTAACACATTCATTGAAGTTTAATATCTACTTTGCATCAACATTGTTTCTATCAAAATTCTCACTTTGTCTTCATTAAAATCCTATACTTGATTGGCATTCACATGATTTGTATCATAGTTCAGTTCTTATCTTGTAGTCGCATTCAAATTCAATACTTGCCTGACATTTTTTGATACTTACAGTCAAATGCAAGATTTACCCAATGTCTACATGTAGGCACCATTTTTGAGTGTATATATCTTCACATTCGTCTTTTTACTCTTGTGCTTAATGTTTTAGGGCTCCCTATCGATGTTTTTTCAAGCTCTAAGCTACTCGATTTTGAGGTCCATACTTACTCTTCTTTAAGGCTTTATGACCACAACTTTTTAGGCTCCATGCTTGTTAGATTTTGAGTTCCATCTTTATCTCCTTTCAAGGCATCCTGCCGACACTTTTCAAGTTTAATGTCTATTTGTTTACAAGCCTTGTGCTCTTTTTCTTTCAAGACTTTTTTCTCATACATTTTCACACTCCTCACTTGTACTTACTTATTTTTCATATCAGGTCCCCATGCCCACTATTTTTTAAAATCTTGAGTCCCTGCACTCACTTTTCTAACATCTTAGGTCTCTGTGCCTATTGCATCTTATATCTTGAGTCTCCAAGCTCACCCATCTTACAACTTGGGCCCCTACGCCTAAAACATCTTATATCTTGAGTTCTCACGCTCACTCTTCTTACATCTTAGGTCTCCGGACCCATTACATGTTATATCTTGAGTCTCCGAGCTCACCCATCTTACAACTCGTGCCCCCACGTCTAAAACATCTTATATCTTGAGTCTCCGAGCTCACCCATCTTACAACTTGGGCCCCTACGCCTAAAACATCTTATATCTTGAGTTCTCGCGCTCATTCTTCTTACATCTTAGGTCTCCGGACCAATTACATGTTATATCTTGAGTCTCCAAGCTCACCCATCTTAAAACTCGTGCCCCCACGTCTAAAACATCTTATATCTTGAGTCTCCGAGCTCACCCATCTTACAACTCGTGCCCCCATGCCTAAAACATCTTATATCTTGAGTCTCCAAGCTCACCCATCTTACATCTTGGGCCCCCGCGCCTTAAACATCTCATATCTTGAGTCTCTAAGCTCACCTATCTTACAACTCGTGCCCCCACGTCTAAAACATCTTATATCTTGAGTCCCGCGCTCACTCTTCTTACATAGGTTTCTGTACCTATTACATGTTATATCTTGAGCCTCTATGCTCACTCTTTTAATGTTTCGAGCCCCTGTGCTCACCCTCTTAATATTTCGAGCCTCCGTACTCACTCTCTTAATGTTTCGAGCCCCCGTACTCACTCTCTTAATGTTTCTAGCCCTGCGCTCATGTTTTAATATTTCGAACCTTTGTGCTCACTCTATCAATATTTCGAGTCTCCACACTCACTCTTTTAATGTTTCGAGCCTCTATGCTCACTCTGTTAATCTTTTGAGCCCCGCACTCATATCTTAATGATTAAGCCCTCATGCTCATATCTTAATGTTTCGAGCCCCCACGCATATGTCTTAATGTTTCAAGCCCTCGCGCTCATGGCTTAATGTTTCAAGCCCCCGCGCTCATGTCAATGTTTCGAGCCTTGCGATCATGTTCCTTAATGTTTCGAGCCCTCGCGCTCACATCTTAATGATCGAACCCTCGCGGTCACATCTTAATGATCAAGCCCCCGGCTCATATCTTAATGTTTCGAGCCCCGCGCTCATGTCTTAATGATCGAGCCCCCGCGCTCATGTCTTAATGTTTCATGCCCCCGTGGTCACGTTTTAATGTTTGAACCCTCGTGCTCATATACATTTTTATGTTTCAAGCCTCGCACTCATGTTTTAATGTTTCGAGCTTCTATGCATACTCTGTTAGTCTTTTGAGCCTCCGCACTCACTCTTTCACTGTTTCTAGCCTCTATGCTAATTCTGTTAATGTTCCAAACCCCCACACTCATTCTCTTTTTCTACATTTCAAGCCCTCGCGCTCATAACTCTCAATAATTTGGATCCCCAAGTCCACTATTTTCATATTTTGAGTCCCCGCGCTCATAACTCTCAATATTTTGGATCCCCGCGCTCATAACTCTCAATATTTTGGATCCCCGAGTCCACCATTTTCATGTTTTGAGTCCCTGCGCTCATAATTCTCGATATTTTGGATCCCCGAGTCCACTATTTTCATATTTTGAGTCATCGCGCTCATAACACTTTAACTCTTTGGATCTCCGAGTTCACTACTTTCACATTTCGAGCCCCGTGCTCTCAACTCTCAACAGTTTGGAACCCTGAGTCTACTATTCTTATTGCTTTTAGACCTTATATTTTCCAATTTGTGCTCAAATCTCGTAATTATCTTTTCTCTAAGTGGTGAATACATGCAACTTTTGTCTTAGACGAAATTGGTGTTTTCTTTACTTATATTTTACTACGATAATATGGAAACAAGAGTTGTTTATATTATCTAGTAAAATCAAGTAAAGAGGGGAAACTGTAGTAACCCAATTTCGTCCGGGAAATATCAATTTTGTTTAAAAAAATAACAAAAAAGGTATGTACAAAAAAAGAATAAAAAAGACAAAAATATAGAAGGCAAATGTAACACCTCAATTTTTATACTTTTTGTAGAGGGTAATTTAGTAATTTTTCATATGATTTTAGAAGCCCAGAACAGCCGTTCCCAAACTATGAAAATACCTATAAATTCTTGCCCAGAACGGGCTGTTCCCAAACTGGAACGGCCCGTTCCGAAAATGGCCGTTGTGAGTAAAATTGCAACCCCGGAACAGGTTGTTCCGGATTCAGAACGGGTCGTTCCGGTCCCTCCTGAAAGTCTATAAATAGCGGCCCTTACCCTTCCCAAAGGGCACCCACACACACACATCTCCACCTTGGACTAGAGGGAACCCAGAGGAAGAGACCCACTTCTGTAGCAAAGAATTGTGAGTATATTAAACTCTCTTCTTTTTATTTTTTATTTTTTATATTAGTAATATATGTCATTAGTCCTTATTTAAATTCAAAATGTGATCAAAATATAGTGTTACAATATTTAATGTAAATATCTGAAATTATTGTATCAAAAATTTTATTGGAGGAATGGTTAACTAGATGTGACATCTTTTTAACCTTTGAATTTAAAGTACAAGTTGTGACAGCTTATCTTTAAATTTTTCTCCAAAAACGAAAATGTCCAACCAAGAAATTTTTTTAAGATCATAACATCTATAACAATAACTATAATTATAATTTTATTGAATTGACTTTGGTGTACACCTTAGTCAATTTTATATTTTTGGGGTGAATGAGCTGAGATAGTTCAAGAATCCTATATTTAACAAAAATAAAATTTAATTAAAAAATATCAACACACAAATATTTTCTACCAAAGAACTACGTGACTCTGATTCTTCATTACACATGAAGATACGTAGAAGCAAAAAATAAATCTTGTCGAGCCAAAAAATAAAAATATATTATCTTTCTTTTTATATGACAATAATAATTTAGTTAAATAAAATATATTTGATCATTTTAGTGAGATAAACATTTTATAAATTATAAATAATTAGTTTAATTAATTAAAGGTAATCGTCTTAAGACGAACGTTATGAGGTGCTAATATCTTCCTCACACGTAATCGACTCCCGAACTCAAATTTAGTTTTCGCAAATTATTTTCTACTTTATGGTTTTTCCAATGTTTTTCCCTAAAAAAACAACATTGGTGGCGACTCCTCTTTTTTCAATATATTTTTCGCCGTCCCGTCGCGACCGAGGTTGCTACAATTGAGTTGGAGGTGTATTCATGCAGTTAAGACCATGTCGATTGTGACATGTGCTCGCCTTGAAGGTGAGAGGAAAAGGTTGTTAGGGGAGAAGGAAGTTCATTTTGTGTGGTGGTTAGACTTTTGTTAAGCAAGATGGTTTACTAGTGGACCATGGTAAGCTTGGTGATAAGGTTGGCCTTCTTGCGATGGAGTGAGGGGGGCATTTTATTTATTGTAGGCTTAAATATATTTTTAGTTCCTCAAGTTTAAGATAAATTTATTTTTGATCCCTCAAATTTAAAATTATTATTTTTAATCCTTATAATTTTCAAAACAAACTTGTTTTAATCTATCAAGTCACCAATCACAAATCTGAAAGTCACAAATTGAGATAGTTATGCATCGTTAACTTTAATATGGTGTTTTCACTAACATAAAATAGATTTAATGTAACAGTATTTAACAAATTCCCTAACATAATTTAAATATAAGGATTAAAATAATTTTTTTTAAATTACAAGAACTAAAAATATCACTTTTAAATTTAAGAGACTAAAAATAAATTTATCTTAAACTTAAGGGATTAAAATTGCATTCTGAAACTACTCATCAGAAACTATACATTTTTTATTTTAAAATTACTCATAAATAATTATTCATAATTTTTTTTCTTTTAATACATTATAGTTACAATGTGACTTTTTCTTGCTAGTATGAATAAATGTTATATTATATTTAAAATTTACATACATGGATATTTTTA
The DNA here is from genome assembly GCF_000230855.2 of Cajanus cajan. Classification (NCBI taxonomy): domain Eukaryota; kingdom Viridiplantae; phylum Streptophyta; class Magnoliopsida; order Fabales; family Fabaceae; genus Cajanus; species Cajanus cajan. The sequence continues at coordinate 84,478,732 of NC_138517.1, forward strand.
AACATTTATATTATATTTTATATTTTAGATAAATAATTTATACTACAATACAAGATTATTTTTAATTATTGATATTTTATTTTAAAAAAAAACTTAATTTATAAATAAATTGATAAATAAAAAAATTAAATTAAAAAATAAATTAAAAGAATTCTTACAAATATCCTAATGCAAGAATGGTCATTAAAAAATCTTCGAGATATTGATATATATTTAAGGAGTTAACTTTTTCAATAAATATTTTTTCATACACATCAATGGGATCAAATCCTTGACCATATACTTAAGGGGCAAACAAAGTTATTTAGTATTTACTAATCATATCATATCTTGTTGATATTCTTTTATATTTTTAATATACTAAAGAAGATACTTTTTATTTAATTTTTTTTTATAAAATAGTTATTGAAGAATGCCACTAGCACTTGCTTTATTATTGTCTGAAAATTATTAAAAATTATAAATTTTCATAAATCAAGATTCCACCCACTCACATTAATTTGTGATTTTAACAATAACTTTTGGTGAATAATAGTGAAATTGTTAGTAACAATGTTAATATTCTCTGATAAATGAAAAAATTATAATTATAATACTTAAATCACCAAAATCGTATAATTTTAATATCTAATTTTTTTTAAGCATTGTGATTATATGATTTTAATTGTTTAATTATTGTAATTATATAATTTTTGAGCTATTTAAGTTATAATATTTTACCTATTTATAAGAAAAAAAATGCTTGTTTTGTTGTGGACTAAAATATAGACAAGTTTCAATCAAATCAATTTTATTTAATGATTTTCATGTGAAAATATCTTCAAGACAAATAAATAAGAGCACTATTTACTAAATAAGAATATTTTAAGATATTTAATATATATTTTATATGAAAGCGTGAAAAATAAATAAATTTAATTAATTTTCTTAAATTGTGTAAAATTGAACTTTTTTTATATGTAAATTATTCACTTAGAATAAATATGTATTATTACTAAAATTAATAATATATATAATTTAAATAAATAAAAAATTATAATTATAATACTTAAATAGTATAATTTTAATATCTAAAAAATTAAAATTGGAGATAACAAAATCACATAAATGACAAACACAATTAAATCTATAAGCACCCAGCACACTATAAAAAGGACTAAGTTGTATCTCAAGGAATATCCCAACAACAATGGCTCTTCCTAAGTGTTTTTTGTATGTAGTGTTGGTCTCCTTCTACTGTCTGAGCGCATCAACAGTGGGTAGGTCACAAACCGTGGTTGACATAAGAAATGACCTTCCAAAGAAAAGTCAGGTTCAATTGCAACTTCGTTGTGGCAAAGGGTCTTCCTTCAATCTGAAGCTGGGCGCGCACTCCACGCTCACCGTGGGGGCTCAAGACTTGGCATGCTCTTTCCTATGGACACCCTTCTTCGCCACTCTTGATGTTTATCAAGCCCAGAGAGACAAGGGCCATCGCACCGTTTATTGGTCCGTTAGACAAGATGGTTTCTATCAAAGCTCCGATGCTTCTAACTGGAAATTCGTTGACCGTTGGTTCTCTGATTAATTCATCAACAATGTTTTCATCTAGTAAATAAAACAGTTTTCCTCTTATTCAAAACCAATTTGAGCAGTGCATTTTTTAAAATTTGATTTTTATGTGTTATTTTTTTATTATTAAATTAGTTTTTATACTACAAATGTTATTGATTTAGTGCATGTTTATTTTATTATTTGTATTAGTTAAATATACGTTCAACTTAATTTATCCACACATTTTTTTGTTTGAGTGTATGTGAATGTGTGTCGATAAATATTAAAATACACCCTTAGTCTCTATTATGGTTGATCATTAATCATTTGCGCATTTCAATATTTATATATATATAGCACATATATTCAATTTGATATTTATATATAAAAATTAAATTAAGAATTTGGGTTATATATAAATATGGATTAAATTATATATTTAATCTAAATAATTAGTAAATTGATGGCGTGTTAGAATTGTTTCCCAATCAACAACAGCAGCATAATGCCGGGTGAAGTCTGTTATTCAACCCAACCGGACTAATTGAATGCTTATTATGGTGTTCAAGCAATGTGATCCTATAAAAGACGTTTTTACAGAAATCAATCAAGTTATAATCCCAATGAAACCTACATTCGTTTTCTTATAGTCTTATATGTGTTAGGAATAACGGTCGGAGAAGTAATCTTGATTTAAAGCATATAGGCATACAGGTGTCAAATCCGAAAACTATGAGCTAACTAAAATATAAAGGACTAAAATGAAAATAATCCTATTAATTTTAGTTATTTTCATTTTAGTCCTTTATATTTTAGTTTCTTCATTTAGTCATTGCAAATTTTAGTTGTTTTTATTTAGTTCTTTTCTATTTTGATCATTATAATTTTTTTTGTCCCTATAACTTTTTTGACTTTTTTTTTTTTGGATTTAATGGTTAACCTGACTATAAAAATAAATATGAAATAATTTTTTTACATCGATGGAAATGGAAAATAATTTAAAAAGATTAAAAATTAAAAAAAAACACCTTATTTTTTCAAGAACCAAAAAGTTATTTAACCCTTTACTTTTATATTTAACATTTTATTTTTTAAATAGTTATCAAAGAATGTAATTAGCTCTCTGAGGCTCTTTTTCTAACATTGTATATCATTGATTGAAATTTATTTATTTTTTAACTGTAGTCATTGATTGAAAAAAAAATATTTAAAACTATAAATTTTGGTGGGTCTCCCTAGGAGAAAGACTTGATACATGGGATTTGGATCCTCTTGTATAATATTTTCATCCGGTAAAATCTCATTCTCAATCCTTAATTAGGAAGAAAACTTAAATAATAATTATAAAAAATATACAATTTTGATGCGAAGATTTTTATGTGAGAAAATACATTTTTCATTAAATGAGAAACAAGATTGGACCCACTCACATTAATTTGTGATTTTTAGCAATAACTTTTGGTCAATAATAGTAAAATTGTTAGTAAGAATGTTAATATTCTCTCGTAAATGAAAAATTATTATCTTTATAATAATTAATGATGCGTAATCAACCGTTACAATTTTATTCTTCATAAATTAAAAACTTATGAAAAATTGGATGAAATGATTGAGATATATTTTTGTTTTTTTAAGAGAGAAAGCATAGACACTTGGTTATAGGAATTATCAATAACTTATAATTAAATTGGTATTAAATTATATTAGAAACACTATGACCACGAGACACAAAACATAAACAATGGCTGTTCCTCAGTGGTGCTTCTATTATCTATATGCTCTTGCTCTCCTTGTATTGTCTGAGTGCATCATCACAAACCCTAGTTGACATAAGAAACGACCTTCCCAAGACAAGCCAGTTGCAATTGGAACTTAGTTGCAGCAAAGGCTCTTCCTTTTATGTGAAGCTTGGGGAGCACTACAAGCACACTGTGGTTGAAGATTCAGAATGCACTGCCATGTGGACACCCTTCTTCACCATCCATGTTTATCAAACCCAGAGAGACAAGGGTCATCCTACCGTCTATTGGTCTGTCAGAAAAGACGGTTTCTACCTAAGTTGGGATGCCTCTAACTGGAACCTAGTTGAACCCTGGTATTCTGATTGAATCAATTTCATCCATATCACATCTTTTCTTTTCTTCAAATACTTGTAGACCGTAACTCATCAATAATTTTTTTCATCCCTCTCACTAAACCAATTTTCAATCTTGAATGATAATGAATTGACGATGATGGACATTGAAAACAAAAGGCAAAAGGGTTTTAAACTAAGTGTAGTAATTTAAAAGGGTTTTTATTCCCTAATTGAAACGAAGAACAATAGAGAGACAATTAACCCATCATTTACAATCCGGTGTAATCGTACGTGGTGGCCTTAAAACCACTTTTCTATGCAGATAGACAAATGCGATTCAAGATAAACTTCTAAATAAAGCATCATTTTGGCAGAAAATATTTATATGTAGAGCAAATGCTTCAGAAATTATAAATTAAATTTAACTCATGCATAATGTAATTTGTATAAATTCTTTTTTATTATTGTAAAAGGAGAAAAACATTTTCTCCTGTTAACTTTTCAAAATTTTATTTTTAATCTATCTATAAATTAATTTATCTGATATGATTTCTTTTCAAGTATTTTAGTTGATCGAAACATGCTCGTAATGTTTTTTAATAACGTGACCAAAATCTAAAAGGGGATTTAATTGATAAAATATATTTAATTAATTATTATTAATTAATAAATATAATTGAATTTAATATTAATTAATGAAATAAATTATAAAAATCAATAAGATATTTAATAGAGTAAAGATCTTGTTCAAAAATATAATTGATTAACAAAGCGATATTAATTTAATTTAATATAAAGTCACAAAAGACATGTATCAACACAATAAAATCAAAATACATCATTACATTACACGAGAATAAGAGCATATATATAAAGGTTGGAATGAATTCAAAAACATGGTGATTGACATGAAACTTTCACGCACGTTAAATTTTGTTATGATATTTTAAACAAAAAATTATTTCTATATCTCATATTACAAAATATCATGTCACTTAAATGGTAATAGATTTTTTAATAATGATATAATTAATATTTTAATATGTACAATACACAGATAGAATATTTATTATATATAATTAAAATTTATGAATTATATACACAAATAAATATATTTAAATATATAAATTATACATAAAATTTGTATAAATAGTTATTTTTGAATGGAATCGGTTGATTTGGTTAATGATTCTCGAATTTTTGAAGATTTACCTAGCTGTTTGTGGGGGATTTCGTTCGTAGGTTCTTTTTGTTCGAACTAGCACGAGTTCACGTTTCAATTTGTGGTGTTTGTGACATGACAGAATCGAAGACTTTCAGTGAAAGAAAATAAATTTGTACAAGCAGCGAATAGAGTTAATTTAGGGTGTTGTTTCAGCACGTCAGAAGATCTATGCTCATTATTTCGAGCACTTCAAAAGATCTATGCTGGTTTGGCACATCAGAAGATCTATGCTCACTATTTCGAGCACGTCAGAAGATCTATGCCAGTTTTAGCACTTCAGAAGATCTATGCTTGTTTCAGCACATCAGAAGATCTATGCTAATTGTACAATCAATTTCATGCATATAATAATTAACGTGAATCGAACAGATGACATGTATATTGACTGCAGAAATCATATCCTTCATTAAATGGTAACAGAATTACAATTCGTAAGGATAACGAAACATGTTCAGAGTGACTACACTAGACTAGATTATGCTATGCTACGCTACTCCTAAAAAAGGAAAAGAAAAGTGGTCGAGAAATCGTACCCAAAGCTGTCTCGTATGCACAGTATGCCTTATGCGCGGGCTAAGTTGTGGAGTGCGTGTGAGAATTGTGGGAATTAGATTTCTGACCCCTTGCTACGAGCAATGCTCGTTTAATTTATAGATAATTATAGATAAAGATTCAGGAAAGTTAACTGTTTCTGACGTGCCCCGAAAGTACATAACCGTTCTAAACTTCCACATCGTGGCTTATTCCGGGGCCCGTCTTTGGATAATTCATGGAACTGCTCATTAACTTCCCTAAACCGTTCTGCAGCCTTTGACCCTTATCCCATGCTACTTCGACCACTCTTAGATCGTGTCTCCTTTAAGTTCTTCATTCTGAGAGGTTACGAAGTGTCCTCGTGTATGTCCAGATTCTTGGGATTTCGAACACGAAACTATACTTGAATGTTTCCTGATTTTGCTTGTATTTTGAGAGACTGCGAGGCTGTGAGCCCTTCTTCTGAGTAGCATCCTTCCTTGTTCCATGATTTCGAGAGTTTCGCGAAAAGTGTCTTCGAGTATCCTCTGATCCTCTTCATCTCTGAGACTTCCTTTGCTATTCTCCAATCAATTAAGATTTCGAGCGCCCCTGTATTTCGAGTGTCTCCGAATACATTTTCTGGTACTAACACTAGCACAAAGGAATCTCCACTGTAATAGATAACGGAGCTTTATAATGTATGTGCTCACTTTAGAGACTTCTCCAAATTCATTTTTAATGAAATAATCACCATTTTGGAGAAAAAAAAAAGGGGTGCAAAAGCTGTATGTTGAGTTGAATAGAATAAGAGAAAACCGCATTAGCAGGCATTCTGAGAGTCTTGGGGTTGGGGTTTGCATATCAACTGAGTTATGCAATATGGTATGATTGATTATATATGCCATGTATGTTTCAACTTTCAATGTCCATCATTAATATTTTGATTCATATTATAATATAAAGTGTAAACAACAGTTAGAATGTTTTTGGATTTTCATATACTTTACAGTTTTTATTTATTTGTGGATAAAGTAGAGTGAACTTGAAATATTCTACTATGTATGGAACTCATTTTTTTCATTTTTCTTATTTATGCAAAACATTTATGCTGAAAACAGAATTTTAACTAAACTTCCATATGTTTTTCTCAAACATCTAAGAACTCATATTTTTTCATCTTTATGCATCGAAATTCAGCATGTTAACTCAAGGCAAAAGCCTCAACTACAACCCTTAGTCTCTATTCACACATATTTATTATTATTTGTATTAGTTAAATATACGTTCAACTTAATTTATTCACACATATTTTTTTGTTTGAGTGCATATGAATGTGTATCGATAAATATTAAAATACACCCTTAGTCTCTATTATGGTTGATCATTAATCATCTGCGCATTTCAATATTTATATATATATAGCACATATATTCAATTTGATATTTATATATAAAAATTAAATTAAGAATTTGGGTTATATATAAATATGGATTAAATTATATATTTAATCTAAATAATTAGTAAATTGATGGCGTGTTAGAATTGTTTCCCAATCAACAACAGCAGCATAAAGCAGGGTGTAGTCTATTATTCAACCCAACTGGGATAATTGGATGCTTATTATGGTATTCAAGCACAGTATAAAATTAATGTATAAAATGATTTTGTGATTATCTATCAATTTGAATTAATAAAATGAAATATTAAATGATATTCAAATTTTTTAAAAATTTACAGATTTGATTTATGCATTAAGAACTTTAAATTAAATGGTTGGATCGTTAAAAATTGATGTAGAATAAGAGTTATTAAACAGAATAAATTTATATATATTTACTTATAGAATAAAAGGATCCCTCTTCTCTCTCTTTATATATATATATACATATATAGATGTTAAAATGAATGATCTTAAATATAATATTACAAAAATTAACAGTTCGATCAGTTAAATTTGCATTATACAAAAAATTATTAAAGATAAGATTTGATGTAAGTTTTTATATTTACATCTAGTGTCAACAGATCTTGACTTATACGTATATAGATAAAATGCGTTTTTGATTTTTTTATTTTTATCAATCCACAACTTTGGTCTCTTTATTTAAAAATAGAGACATTTAGTGTTCATATTTTAAAAAATATAGAATCTTGATTCTACCATCAATCTAATGTTTTGTTACTTGTTAAATTTTGACACTGTTCAATAACATATTACCACTTAAGTAACATGACATTTTGACGTGTAATAATAAAAATTAAAAAAATAACATACAATAAAATCTTGATTTGTATATATTTTAACACCATATATTAATATTTATTTTATTGATAAATTTTATTTACCTGATTTTTTTTTTAATTTTTTAATATCCAAATATCAAATTAGATGAATTAAATGTAGCTATTTTAATATAAAAGAACTAAACTTGCAAATTGACAAAATAACATATTACCACTTAAGTAACATGACATTTTGACGTGTAATAATAAAAATTAAAAAAATAACATACAATAAAATCTTGATTTGTATATATTTTAACACCATATTTTAATATTTATTTTATTGATAAATTTTATTTACCTGATTTTTTTTTAATTTTTTAATATCCAAATATCAAATTAGATGAATTAAATGTAGCTATTTTAATATAAAAGAACTAAACTTGCAAATTGACAAAAATAAAGGAATTCTGAATGTGCTATTCAATATATATATATATATATATATATATATATATATATATATATATATATATATATATATATATATATATATATATATATATATATATATATATATATATATATATATATGTTTGTGTGCGAGAGAGCGGACATACATGCGTGTGGGGTTGTTAATTTTTTTCCTACTCTATATTTATTATATTTTCCTCATAACTTGAAGACAATAACAACTTTATTGGACTTTTATGAGGTTTTATGTTTAAAATTTAATTTTTTAATACTAAAATTTAAGACTTTTTTACTTTGTATAAGTGCAAATCAATGTTTTAAATTTATAAATTTATCTTAAATAAGAGTTTCATCTCCTTAAAATAAGATTATTTTAATTTTTCTTTCTTCAAATTCTAGTTATTTTTTTTATTTTAATCTTATTAATTTTAGTTATTTTCATTTTATTCCTTTACATTTTAATTTTTTCATTTGGTCATTGCAAATTTTAGTTGTTTTTCTGTGGTTCTTTATTATTTTGATCCTTATAAATTTTTTTTATTCTATTTTTGTCCCTGTTATTTATTATGACTTTTTTTTCTTCTTGGATTTAGTGGTTAATCTGACTATAAAAATAAAAATGAAATAATTTTTTTACATGGATGGAAATGGAAAATAATTTTAAAAGATTAAAAATAAAAACACCTTATTTTTTCCAGAACCAAACCCTCTCCGTTTCTATTTAACATTTTATTTGTCAAATAGTTATCAAAGAATGTAAGCTCTCTGAGGCTCTTTTTCTAACATTGTTTATCATTGGTTGAAATTTATATATATATATTTTTTACGGTAGCCATTGATTGAAAAAAAATTATTTAATTAAAATTATAAATTTTGGTGGGTCTCCCTAGCAGAAAGACTTGATACATGGGATTTGGATCTTCTTGTATAATATTTTCATCCGGTAAAATTTCATTCTCAATACTTAATTAAAATTAGAGGAAGAAAACTTAAATAATAATTATAAAAAATATATAATTTTGATTGTGAAGATTTTTATGTGAGAAAATTCATTTTTCATTAAAATGAGAAACAAGATTCCATTCACTCACATTAATTTGTGATTTTAATAATAACTTTTGGTCAATAATAGTGAAATTATTAGTAAAAATGTTAATATTCTCTCCTAAATGAAAAAATTATAATTATAATACTTAAATTACTAAAATTGTATAATTTTAAGAGTTAATCATCTATACACTGCCAGTGCAAAGTTTTTTTTACACTGACAACCAATTATATCTTTTAATTGTGCCATATCACTGTTATAAGTAAATGTGTTTACAGTGACATGACACAATTAAAAGATATAATTGGTTGCTTTTATACATTGATTCGAATTAATGAAATGAAGTATCAAAATGATTTTCAAATTTTCTAAAAATTTGCAGATTTGATCTATGCATTAAGAACTTTAAATTGAACGGTTGGATCGTTGAAATTTAATGTAGAATATAAGTTATTCAACGGAATAAGTCTAGATAGACTTATTCCTGGAATAAAAGGATCCCTCCTATATATATATAAATATATATATATATATATAAATATAAATAAATATATATATATATATATATATATATATATATATATATATATATATATATATATATATATATATGTATGTATCACATATATTTAATTTGATATTTGTACCAACTTGGTGGATGAGACCGAGCTTATGATACGACTAAACCAAGTTGATAACTTAACTTTTGCAATAAATACATTGGACGCCGATCGTGGCTCGAAAAATAAGCATATCGGATTAAATATGGAACATCGGTGATACACCTCAGAATATTGATGACATTGGACATATAACTTGTTATAAAAATGACCAATCTAACTGCTATTAACCTACAAAAAAGTAACAGTTATAGCGGTTACATCGGAAAAATGCACAAGACAAGGTAATTATATAGATATTGAAGGATATACATCATACAACTAACTTGATCGTCGGAGTCTTTTTTGTAGGTACATCCAAGGTGCTTGAAATCAAAGATCGGAGATCAAACAAAGAAGAAAAGAGACCAACCTAATCTCGGTAAGAAAATCTTGACGCTAGAGGAAGGGCATGGTAAAAATTTCCTTTTGGCCTTATGGTCTCAACTCGGAGTCAAACTGGCCACACAACGAACACAATACATCAGGATACTTCTCAGATGGAAGACAACGCAACTCTCCGCCGATTACTGGAACAGGTTGAACTCATGCAACAACAACATATAACGGCGATGGAGACAATGCGTAAACAACATGAAGCTAATCTTCAACAGTTACGCGCTGAGAACGAAATCCTAAGAACTTAATGGTAACAACATCAACCACCCTTAACTCCCCAAGCTAGCCATGCACATCCTCTAGAGGAAGAGCATCATTCTTCACCAGATCATGCACATCATTCAACACACCATGAAATGCACCAGTCTGAGCACACTTAAGCTTACCTTATTCGAGACCACAACACTGTTCGGCGACATCCTTTTGTTGATGGAATCATGGAAGTCCCTTTTCCACTTGGGTGGAAAGTATTAAACATTGAACGCTATGATGAAACTACTGACCCAGATGAGCATATAGATGCACATGTAACTCAAATCAACTAGTACACTAATGATGACGCTATCACGTGTCTTGTGTTCCCTAAATCATTAAAAGGAGTCGCCCTTAGTTGGTATACCCAATTGCCACCCAGAACAGTAGATAACTTCGATACATTGGTACTGATTTTCTCTGCTCAGTACGCTACAAGCCGACCTCACCACATCACCTCGGCTGGGCTTTCAAATATGCGACAACAAAACAATGAGTCCCTACGACATTTTATGGAACGCTTTGCTAGTGTCTCCATAAAAATTCGTAACCTTAACCCTGAAGTTGCTTTGCATTCTATGCTTATGGCCTTGAAACCAGGACCCTTTGTAGATAGCCTATGCTAACGTCAACCATCGAGCATGGATGAATTGAGAGCACGCACAGCCGGATATATTCATATGGAGGAGCATGTCGAGTTCCATAATCAAGTACGAGACGACACTATAACCAGAGGCGAGAGTAGTGGGAAAAACAAGCAAAAATTTCATGACAAGCAAAGGTTAAAGAGACCTCGTCCATCACGAGGTCCGAGGTATGACTTTTATACACCATTAAACACCCCAAGAGTCAATATTCTTCAAAAAGCTAATCATGCAGATGTAATATCTTTGCCCCCATCGGCACATAATCCAACCAATGCTGACAAGAGCAAATATTGTCTTTACCATAAAAATTTTAGTCTCACTCATCACCACCTTGGTGAACTCATGGTTATATGTTGATTTACGAGTTTCATTATATATTTTATTTTTTAAATTCTCAAATATTAACTTATGTGATTATATATTTATATTATTGACTAATTTGTACATATTAATTGTGAATTATAATAATTAGTGTTGGTTTGATATTATTTGTGTAATGCCCAATTTATAAAATGTTAAGCATAATATTATATTCCAATCATGAAACCCTCGAAAACTTTGAAATTTCCTTCCAATTATGAATCCAATCCAAATTACATGATTTCGAACCATTATAAAGCATAAACAATATCCAAAAATAACATTTTAAGCAATAAAATCAAGTATTAACCATTAATCCATGGAAATCATGAAGAAACCCCAACCAAAACCCTTTTCCCTCAATCCATCCTTAATCAGGCGTAAATCATGGAATTAATATGATATTTCAAACTCATACATACTAGATTAAGTTTTATAAGTACTACCTTTACCTTAGAAACCTCATAAATGCAAGGTTTGGACAAAACCCTCAAATCCCAACTCAAACTTCAATCTCACTTTTCAAGCTTCTAGAGGCTAAATCTCTTAATACTCTAGTTGTGAAGATTGATCCTGACTTGATAAGCTTCCCAAATGTGTCCTCAGCTTCCCTCCGGACCAGAGTCCCTCTCTCTACTTTCTCTCTCTAGAACTGTCCTTGTCTGACAAATGAGACCCTCTAGTCCTAAGTCCTTGTATATAGCCATTTTCTGAAATTTCCAAATTTCACCCTTAGAAAATATTCACCTCAAATATTTTATTCCTTGAAGTGTTTCAACTCCCTAAGCTCTAAAACAACCTCAAATTCACTTAGAAAGACCGGATTTATCTTATGTTCCTATCCTTCAATCTCCTACCCATCCTATTCCTTTCCATGCAATCCGCACAACTCACCACCATATGAAATGCAACATGTATTAACACATAAACAAACATCACTTTCAGATACATATGCTTGGAATAATGAGTTGCATGCCATAATACTTCACTTAACCAAGATGAGAAGGAAGGTGATCAGTCTTCTTCTCTCTTAGTACTAATTCAGTATAATGGTGTACAATGCATCATTCACCAAATTCATGCACACACATGCCTATATAAACTTCTCAAAAAATCAACCTCTTATCTCATACTATAAAATCACTACCATGCTTAAACAACTAATCAAAACCACATCAACATGCAACATGCACAGAGGTAAGTACATTTCAAATCTACATCTCCATAATCCAATCCAAATCCATACAAACAACATATACATACATGCGTACATACATATATATATATAGAGTATATCTACCAAATAGCTCGGTATTTCCATGGTGTTACATGCAAAAACACAATGATGTTCTATTTTTGATTATGCATTGATTTGTTAAAAACTATATTTATCTATTCTTTAGTTTATAATTTTTATCTTCAATTTAACTATTCTCTAAAATTCTTTAGTCTATTAAGTGATAACATTTTTAAGAGATATTTATGGGCGAAAGTTTTTAGACATTTTTCTTAATTTTTCAATTTTATATTAAATTAAATTTAATATTTTTAAAATTATCAAATAGTAAAATAAAATATTATGTCAAAATATAAATTATTTATTGTAAATATAAATTATCCCTATAGAGAATATATAATGACTTATAAATGAAGCCTTCTGAATTGAAAAAGTATTCATGCAAGATATCCTTAAATTATTGCAATAAGAGGAGAAAGAATTTGAGATTCTAGCTTGGTATACTGTTTTTGTCTTACTATTATGCTGTTAAAATGGCCGGAGAAGCATCACCCCCAGCAGGATGTAGAATTTCATTTATAGTCTGCAAGATAACTGTTGTCGTTGCCTGTATGTGCTGCTCCGTGTTGCATGTCATGACACTAATACCTGTAATTTGCAGAAGTAATTTTTCAGCTATATAGTAGTTTTTGTTTTTGACAATATATTTTTTCTCCTTTTGTGCGGGGGGTTTTAACTTGAACAATTTTGAAGATGGAGTTTCATCATTTGCTTTTATGATTGGATTTCTGGTGGCTTCCCCAATATTTGCCTCTCTAGCTAAGAGGTAAAAAAAGTTTTAGTTACAATTAGTTGAAACCTATTCTTATGGCTACACTTTATTTAGCTTAAAAATTCAACTCATAAATCCTTTAGAAGATGAATTGTAAATGAAAAATTCTGAAAGCTGAACAGCCTTTTAAACCATCGTAGATTTATTGTACTGAATTTCAAATTGTCCTTCTTTATGTGCAATTTAATATGTAGTTAAGACAATCTTCTAGGATATGACTTTCAAATATTATAATCAATGAGATGTATCTAAAATACTTTTTGGTCCATTTCAATCTGTCGCATGTAAGTGGTCTAATTCCTTTATTTTTCAATCTACTCGATTTTTGTGTAGCAGTCAAACAATAGTACCAAATATAATAATTTTCTTATGCTTTATATATTCTTTATAGGCTAGTTGGTGTTGGTGAGGCTTCATTTTCTTATCCCAAGACAAGAGTTTTTCCTTAGCCCTACTAACCTTCTATTGTGTGAATAAGTATCCAGAGCAAATTGTTTGTCAAATTAAATATAATTTTTCTTTTGAACATTCTTAGGTGTTATAAGGACTCAAATTTGAAATTACATATCTGCAAAAGGTATGTTTTTCCTTCGGAACTTGTAACATAATAATTTTGCTTTAATTTAATTACTTTTAATGTATACTTAGTTGCTTTTAATTATTATTATTTTTAGATATAAACATAATGATTTTTCCAGTCAAACTTTTAAAACATAGTTTTTCTTTTAATTTAATTACTTTTAATGTATATTTAGTTGCTTTTAATTAGATTAGTATTAATTATTTGTATTTCTTAAACAGTTTATGTGGGATAGTTTGAGATTATTTTTTGTTGGCTCTTCTTCTCATCCATATTCATCTCCTCAACTTAGTAATGAAAGTGAAGATGATGATGATGATGAAGATAGTGATCATATCGAATAGGTGTGTTGATTGTTGGATCCTTAATCCAACGTTGGTCTTATATGTGAATAATTATATATTAAAGACACATAATGCCAAATTAAAGTGATCTAATGACGTATAAATTATTTTGGCACTTATGTATCTGAAAGGTTATGGGACCTTTAATGTGTGCTAACTAAAGGGTAATTCTATTTTGTGATGGGTTAAAATAGAAATACTAAAAGACCTTATGACTGTCTACAAATAGGTTAGGTCCCTAGATCACACTACGTTTTTTTCTTTTCTGACATCCCATTATCAGAGAGAGACAGAGAGATAATTAAAGGGTTCTCTCAAGAGAGTACGTGTTGATCTGGAAGGCCAAACCGCACCGCTCTCTTATCATCATGAATTCAGGTATACTTCCGCTTATTGTTTCTAGTGATTAACATGATAGATTTTATTTTTATATAGATGATGGTTTTCATCAAAAGTTTAAATTTGGTTCTAACAATTGGTAACATTTATCATGTTTTATCATTAGGAATATTTTGGACATGTTTCTTCATTATAGTATTATATAAATTTACCATGCATTTACAGTTAAAAGAAAATTCAATATATGTATCTTCTGAATATTATAAGGAGAAAAGGTTTTTTTAATTATTGGATGATTTAGTTTTTTGAAATTCTTTTATGTAATTTGGAACATGTGTTTTGTCTTGCGGTATGACGGTTTCTTTTTTCAGTATCTTGATAGCATGTATTTCATATACATAATAGTTAATTAAATTAAATTCAATTGCTCGAATATTTTTATCTTGTAATTAGCTTATGATTCTGGCATATTCTTAGAATATTGTAATTTAATTTCGATTATGATAATTGATCAGATACAGTATTATGAAAATACTATACGGTTGTTTATTTTTTGAGATTTTTTTTAATGATAATTGATTTCGATTTCGATTTCAATTATGTATTTAATTCATTTTTAATTGATATGTTTCATATTATAATTGATTTCTATTTCAGTTACGTATTTAATTCACTTTTAAATTGATATACGACATATTGTAATTAATTTTGGTTTTAATTATAAATTTAATTCGTTTTTAAATTATGAATTCATTTGATTTTAAACTGATATATTAATTACATATTATGTCAAAAGTTTAATATATATATATATATATATTAATTTCGGTTTGAGTTATGAATTTTATATATAAACACGGTAATTTTTTTTTTTTTTTTTTTTGTAATGATACGTTGATTTGTGTGTATATATAAATGAAAAGGAATAACTATTTTTAAGATTAATTAAATTCAAATACTAAAATAGTAAAAATAAAGGTTTATATATATATATATATTTTTTAAGATTAATTAATTGAAACAACATGTCACCAAAGTGACCTCTCTTGTGAAAATTAATTTATTTTAAAATATAAAAGGTTGTGATCTTGTAACTTATGTGTATTAGTCGGCCCAAAGGAAGGTTAATATTTTACATAATTACATGTGTACTTGTGGTGATAAACGTGTAATAATTCTGTTTTTTTTTACGTGTAAATATTAAATCAGCTCAAAGGAAGGTTTATTATTTGACATGTTCTTATTATTAGCATTTTATTATCGCATCAAGGTATCATTGAATAGTTAAAATTTTATCCAAAGATAAAATATTAATGTATTACCGGTATCTTGAAATGGGATTTATTTGTATTTGAATTTAATTTTTATTTTTTGAGACTTATATGAGTGCATTTTGTTTGTTGTTCTCAATTCAGTTATGAATGATCCTGCCAATATTACTGCTAATGTCAACTCTATTCCTGTAGTAAATGGCTCAAACTTCAAGTCCTGGAAAGACAATGTCTTAATAGTTCTTGGAGTAATGGATCTTGACCTTGCGTTAAGGATAGACTCACCCCCACCTCTTACGGATACAAGTACCTCTGAAAATAAAAGGGAAATGGAAATGTGGGAGAAGTCAAATCGCATGAGCCTAATGATCATGAAGAAAGCCATTCCAGAAGCATTCTAAGGCATAATATCTGAAAATATAAATACAGCTAAGGAGTTCCTTATAGAAATTGAAAAGAGGTTTGTTAAGAATGAAAAGTCTGAGATAGGTACACTCTTGGCAAACCTAATTTCAAAGAAGTATATGGGTAAAGGTAACATTAGGGAGTATATCATGGAGATGTCTCATATTGCTTCAAAACTAAAAGCACTTAAGTTAGAACTCTCTGAGGAATTGTTGGTGCATTTAGTTCTGATTTCTCTTCCAACACAATTTGGTCAGTTTAAGGTGAGCTATAATTGTCAGAAAGAGACTTGGTCTCTAAATGAGCTCATCTCACATTGTGTTCAGGAAGAAGAAAGATTGAAGCAAGATAAGACAAAAAGTGCTCATATTGCCTCTACCTCAAAGTATAAGGGCAAGGGATTGAAAAGGAAAAAGGATAAGGAAGTTGCAGGTACAACACCTCAAAGGAAACAAAAAAAGAAATCAAATGAGTCTGAAGGCAATGGTTGTTTCTTTTGTGGATTTGTAGGGCATGTGAAGAAGCATTGCACTAATTATCACACATAGCGTGCTAAGAAAGGTATGCTTCTCAACTTGGTTTGTTCTAAGGTTAATTTAACTTCTGTACCTAGACACACATGGTGGATAGATTCTGGTGCAACAACTCATATCAGTGTGTCTATGCAGGGTTGCCTGAGTTGCCGAAAACCAAATGATGGTGAAAGATACATCTATGTGGGTGATGGCAAGACGGTTCAAGTTGAAGCAATTGGAAAATTTAGATTATTGTTAAAAACTGGTTTTTATTTGGATCTTGATGAAACATTTATTGTACCGTCTTTTAGACAAAATTTAATTTCTATTTCTGTTTTGGACAAATTTGGTTATTCTTGTTCATTTGGGAGTGGAAAATTTAGTTTGTTTCATGATTCAAAATTGGTTGGTTTTGGTTTTTTATCAGGTTATGATAATCTTTATTTCATTGATACGATTGCTTCATTTAATGAATCTTTACAATTAAGTACTCGAGGCATAAAGAGAAAATTAACCAATGAGAATTCAGCTGCGTTATGGCACAGACGATTAGGTCACATCTCTAAACGGAGAATAGAAAGACTTGTGTCAAACGAAATTCTAAACCCTTTAGATTTTATAGATTTTGATATTTGTATCAATTATATAAAGGGGAAACAAATCAACAAAAGGAGATTTGAGGCTAATAGGACTTTGGATGTCTTAGAACTTATACATACAGATATTTGTGGACCATTTCCTACGGTAGCATGGAATGGTCAACAATATTTTATAACGTTCATAAACAATTTTTCAAGATATGGCTACATTTATCTCATTCATGAAAAGGCAAAGTCATTGGACGTGTTCAAAAATAATAAAGCTGAAGTTGAGAACCAACTCAACAAAAGAATTAAAAGCGTCAGATCTGACCGTGGTGGTGAATACTATGGTAGATATGACGGTTCAAGTGAACAACGTCTAGGACCATTTGCTAAATTCCTAGAGGAATGTGGTATCGTCCCACAGTACACTATGCCGGGTTCGCCCACTATGAGTGGTGTTGCTGAAAGACGAAATAGAACGCTTAAAGATATGGTAAGGAGTATGATTAGTCATTCTACTTTACCAAAGTCACTCTAGGGAGAAGCCCTAAAAACTGCTGCATATATCCTTAATAGAGTTCCAACAAAAGCAACTGGAAAAACCCCTTATGAACTTTGGACAGGCAAAAAAGCCTAGTTTAAAACACTTACATGTTTGGGGTTGTCCAGCTGAAGCAAGGCCTTATAGGCCAAATGAAAAGAAACTGGACTCAAGAACTTTAAGTTGTTATTTTGTTGGATACTCTGAAAGATCGAGGGGGTATAAATTTTATGATCCCACAACTAAGTCGATTTTCGAATCAGGAAATGCTCAGTTCTTTGAGGATGTAGATTTTCCAAGGGGAGATATAATTAAGGACTTCGTATTTGAAGAGGAATATGTTGATATTCCCACAGGTGTTATTGACATTGTTCAGGATCCTCTTCTTGACTTTGTTCAAGACACAACAAATCAAGACAATGTCAAATCTCCTATGCAAGAAGTTGTTCCAGAAGAACAAACTCTTCCTCCTCAAGAACCTATGCCATTAAGGAAATCCACTAGAGAAAGAAGAAGTGCAATACCAGATGACTATATTGTGTTTCTCCAAGAACATGAGGTTGGAATTGGATTGATGGAAGATGATCCAATTAACTTTCATCAAGCAATGGAAAGTTCTAATTCTCAAAAGTGGATTGATGCCATGAATAAAGAGATTAAGTCCATGAGGGACAATGACGTTTGGGATCTTGTTCAATTACCAGAAGGTGCGAAACCCATTGGTTGCAAATGGATATTTAAGACCAAGAGGGATTCAAAAGGTGATGTGGAGAGGTTCAAGGCTCGTCTTGTCGCAAAGGGATTTACTCAGAAAGAAGGTATTGACTATAAAGAAACTTTTTCTCCAGTTTCTTCTAAAGACTCTTTTAGGACTATAATGGCATTAGTGGCGCATTTCGATCTTGAGTTACATCAGATGGATGTAAAGACAGCGTTTCTCAATGGTAACATTGATGAGACAATTTATATGATGCAACCAGAAAACTTAATTTGGTTTGCAAACATAAGAAATCCATCTATGGGCTCAAGCAAGCATCTCGACAATGGTATTTCAAGTTTCATCATGTGATCACCTCGTGTGGTTTTGAAGTGAATTTAGTTGATGATTGTATATACCATAAGTTTTGTGGGAGCAAGTATATTTTTCTGGTTTTGTATGTTGATGATATTTTGCTTGCCAGCAACGATATAAATTTATTGCATGAAACCAAGAAATTTCTATCTAAGAACTTTGAGATGAAAGATCTTGGTAATGCATCTTTTGTATTGGGCATACAGATACATCGAGATCGTTCTCGAGGTACTCTTGGGTTGTCTCAAAAAGGTTATATCGAAAAGGTTCTCAAGAGATATGACATGCAAGATTGCAAACCAGGTAATACCCCTGTGGCTAAGGGAGACAAGTTTAGTCTCGCTCAGTGCCCTAAGAATGACTTTGAAGAAAAGGAGATGCAAAAGATTCCTTATGCATCAGCAGTAGGAAGTCTTATGTACGCTCAATTCTGTACGCGTCCAAATATTGCGTACGTTACAGGGATGTTAGGCAGATATTTGAGTAATCCTGGATTGGATCATTGGAAAGCAGTTAAGCGAGTCATGTGATACTTAAAGAGAACAAAAGATTATATGCTCATATATCGGAGGTTGGATCAGCTTGAGATCATTGGGTATACTGACTCCGATTTCGCTGGATGCCAAGACAGTATGAAATCTACATCAGGCTATATATACATGCTAGCTGGAGGTGCTATTTCATGGAAGAGTGCTAAACAATCTCTTATAGTCTCTTCTACTATGGCAGCTGAATTCATAGCGTGTTATGAGGCATCTAATCATGGAATTTGGCTGCGAAACTTTGTCACAGGCTTGCGTATAGTAAATGGTATAGAAAGACCACTTAAGTTATTTTGTGATAATAAATCAACAGTTTTATTTTCCAACAACAACAAAAGCTCAACAAAGTTTAAACACATAGACATCAAGTTCCTAGTTGTTAAAGAAAGAGTTCAAAGTAAACAATTGTCTATAGAACATATTGGCACAAACTCCATGGTTGCGGATCCGCTTACTAAAGGATTACCACCCAAAATGTTTCTCGAGCACACTGCTCATATGGGTGTTATGTCTTTAAGTGATGTTCAGTTTTAGTGGGAGTTTGTAATTTTATGAATGCTTCTATGACATAGACATATTTTTCAATATATGTATGGTTCAAGTATATTTTCTGCAGAAATAAAGTTTTGGTATATTAAAACTTTGATTTTATCATGGTTTGATCTCACTAAGGTTTAAGGAGGACCTATTGGAATTAGGCATGTTAAGATCACATTACATGAAAATTCCATACTACACATCCATATCATGATTCATGTTATTCATTTGTATCAATATATGTGACCATTGATGGGTTTAGTTACGACAAATTAAATGTAACAAAGACTGCTTTGATCCTATGTTGGTATGATTGATGAACCGAATTGGTAAAAGATGCATTTTATAATTATATAATTATAAGGTTACACATATAGTCCAAGTGGGAGATTGTTGGATCCTTAATCCAACGTTGGTCTTATATGTGAATAATTATATATTAAAGACACATAATGCCAAATTAAAGTGATCTAATGACGTATAAATTATTTTGGCAGTTATGTATCTGAAAGGTTATGGAACCTTTAATGTGTGGTAACTAAAGGGTAATTCTATTTTGTGATGGGTTAAAATAGAAATACCAAAAGACCTTATGACTGTCTACAAATAGGTTAAGTCCCCAGATCACACTACGTTTTTTTCTTTTCTGACATCCCATTATCAGAGAGAGACAGAGAGATAATTAAAGAGTTCTCTCAAAAGAGTACGTGTTGATCTGGAAGGCCAAACCGCACCGCTCTCTTATCATCATGAATTCAGGTATGCTTCCGCTTATTGTTTCTAGTGATTAACATGATAAATTTTATTTTTATATAGATGATGATTTTCATCAAAAGTTTAAATTTGGTTCTAACAATGATTTAATATACTTTATTTAATTGTTGTGATTTATTTATAATTTTCATGTGGAATTTGACTAATAAATATTTTTTTGGTTTTACTTTTATTATGATGTAGGTGTGATTGAACAAAGCCTTAATGAAGAATGGATGAAATTTTTCTTAATATAGGTGTTGATGCTTAATCACATTATGTACAACAACTTTTAACGATTTTAAATCTAGATACTTTATTTTTTGACTAAATATATATGTTTTTTTTAGTTAAGATACATTGACATTGCAGTTATATGTTAAGAACCTTAATTACTCTCTCTATGAAATGTGGGGTTGGTCTTGTTTACAAATACTACAATATGCCCAAAATTCTCATTTACACATGGGTTCTTTCCTAGTTAAGAAATTTTAGCCTCTTGTAGTCCTTAATTGGTTGAACATGAACCACACATTTGCCCATACATCTTACTTGTTGTAATCGTAAAAAGCATTTGAGACCTTGACAATTTTCACTTTCTTCTGTCAACTGCAAACAATATCACTAGTAGTCACTATATATAGCACATTTTTTTCTAATATTTTAACCTCTTCAACACAGTACAATTATGGAACTTTAAGCAAAATATTCAAGTTTAAAATTCTATACTAGGAAATAATGGCCACATACTATGTCTAACTTTCAAACCAACTATTGTAAATTTAATAACCTAAAAAATCAGCTTCTTCGCGTAACAAATTAATCTGTCTCTAAAAAAGTTTCCTGGAAAACTTTTTACAAACCAATATTTTCAAGAATTATCTGCGAAATTTTTATAAAAAGAAAGAAAATTACATGCCAACTTACCTATAGAAAGAAAATTTGCAAGAAAAGTTCTTGTAAAATTTCTTGTGAAAAAAAATCTGTAGAAAAATTATCTGTAAAATTATTTACCAAAATAATGTATTTACCTACGAATTTTCTTAATTATGAAAAAAATCGCAAGAAATTTCTTACGAAAAATTTCTGCAGAAAAACCTGCAGGAACTTCTTACAAATTTTTTTCTGCTGGAAGTTGTTTTCTACCAACGATTTATCTGTAGATAAATTTTTGTAAAATTTTTTGCATGAAACGTGTTTCCTGTAGAATTTTATAAAATTTTCGCAGGAAAATTTGCATGAAATTTAATAATTTGTAGTAATGGAAGAAGAAAACTTAAATAATAATTATAAAAAAATATATATACAATTTTGATTGCGAAGATTTTTATGTGAGAAAATCCATTTTTCATTAAATGAGAAACAAGTTTCGAATCACTCACATTAATTTGTGATTTTAACAATAGCTTTTGGTCAATAATATACAATTTTAATTGCTAAGATTTTTATGTAAGAAAATCCATTTTTTCATTAAATGAGAAACAAGATTCAACCCACTCACATTAATTTGTAATTTTAACGATAACTTTTGGTCAATAATAATGAAATTTTTAGTAAAAATGTTAATATTTTCTCGTAAATGAAAAAATGATAATTATAATCCTTAAATCATTAAAATCGTATAATTTTAATATCTAAAAAATTAAAATTTGAGATAACAAAATCACAAACACAACCAAACTTATACTATATTAGAAGCGCTGATTAAGCACCCAGCACACTATAAAAAGGACCAAGTTGTATCTCTAAGAATATCACAACAACAATGGCTCTTCCTAAGTGTTTCTTGTATGTAGTGTTGGTCTCCTTTTACTGTCTGAGCGTATCAACAGTGGGTAGGTCACAAACCGTGGTTGACATAAGAAATGACCTTCCAAACACAACTCAGGTTCAATTGGAACGTCGTTGCGGCCAATACGGGAGTCCCTTCAATCAGAAGCTGGGCGCGCACTTCACGGTCACCCTGCAGTTTCAAGACTTGGCATGCTCTTTCCTATGGAAACCCTTCGTCAAGACTCTCGACGTTTATCTAGCCCAGATAGACAAGGGCCATCCCACCGTTTATTGGTCCGTCAGACAAGATGGTTTCTATCAAAGCTTCGATGCTTCCAACTGGAAATTCCTTCACCGTTGGTCTCATCTCTGATTATTGATTAATCCATCACATATTTTCTTCTACTTGTAGATGATCTCATCAACAATGTTTTCATCCAGTAAATAAAATGGTTTTCCTCTGATTCGAAGCCAATTTGAGCAGTGCATTTTTTTAAAATTTAATTACATGCGTTATTTTTTTATTAAATTAGTTTTTACACTAAAAACGTTATTGATTTAGTGCATATTTATTTTATTATTTGCAATAGTTAAGTTCAACTTAATTTATCTATACATGTTTTTTTTTTTGTTTTTGTATATGAGAATGTGTGTAGATAAGTATTCAAATACACTTTTAATTTATGTTACTGTTGATCGTTAATAATATGCACATTTTAATATTTATATATATATATATAGTACATATATTTAATTTGATATTTATATATAAAAATTAAATTAAGAATTTGGGTTATGTATATATATGGATTAAATTATATATTTAATCTAAATAATTAGTAAATTGATGGCGTGTTAAAATTGTTTCCCAATCAACAACAGCAGCATAAAAGTCGGGTGTAGTCTGTTATTCAATCCAACCGGGACTAATTGGATGCTTATTATGGTGTTCAAGCACTGTGATCCTATAAAAAACGTTTTTACAGAAATCAATCGAAGTTATAATCCCGATGAAATCTACATTCGTTTTCATTTGGCGTTATATGTGTTAGGAACAACGGTCGGAGAAGTAATCCTGATTTAAAAGCATTGGCACATTTACACCGTGTCAAATCCGAAATCTGTGAGTTAATTTAGTTTATTATGGATTTGAATTGAATTAGAAAATTTTAGTCTCACTCATCACCACCTTGGTGAACTCATGGTTATGTTAATTTACGAGTTTCATTATATATTTTATTTTATTTTATTTTTTAGATTTTTAAATATTAACTTATGTAAATATTTTTAATTATGATAATTAGTGTGAATTTGATATTATTTGTCAATATTTTATACAATAAATTTGATTTTATAAATTAATTAAGTTAGTTATAAATGATATCTATTTTTTTATATTTTATTTCTCTTATTTGTTATAATAGTTGTAATTTTAAAATATAAAATTATAATATATATTTTTTATATAATTCAATAGCTCTTTTTTTATTTTTTATTTAATTTAAGTGAAATAATCTGTGTAACTCACCAAATAGATTGAATTAGATTAATTTTTTTTAAACTCATCTAAAAGTGAGTCGAGTTAAAGTGACTCACCTATTATCTAATTCGTAGTGGACCAGCCGAGTCAAATTAGATTATCCACATTCACATGTACGCTCCTAGACATTTATAAATTACTAATGAAGTATAAGGGTTTTTTGTTACACAGAGAAGAAAAAATCTGAAGGGTTTTAAAAGGTGTTTCTTTTCTCCTAATTAAAACAAAGTACAATAGAGAGACAACCGAGCAATTACAGAATCGTGGTGGCGTTAAAACTACTATATGTCAGCGATACTCTCATACAATATTTGTCATTGATTAAAATTAATTAAAAATATATAAAATTTGATGAATTCCATATCCTATTAATAAATAATTCTTTTAATTTTATAATTTTGAATAAATTATAACTAATAAAATGCGAGTTAAGAGAAGTGTGTTACTAAAATTTCTCTTTGTTAGCAACACATTCTTTTAAACATACTATGTTTTATTGGTTAAAATTTATTATAAAAAAAATCAATAGATTTCATACTCTATTCAATAACTCTTTTGATTTTATAATTTTTAATAAATTTTAACTAATATATAAATATATATATATATATATATATATATATATATATATATATATATTAGTGTTTTTGAGTGTGTTGCTAGGATTCTCTTGTGATAAATGTCAGCAACACAATCTTTGAAACACATTGTCTCATTGGTTAATATTTATAGGAAAACATAAAGTTTAGCAAGTTTCACACTCTATTTAATGGTTGTCTCTATAGATTTTGTAATTTTTAATGATTTGTAACCAATAGAAATGTGTATTAAGTGTGTTGCTAGTCCTCCTCTTTGTGAAGCAACACATTGTTTTTAATACAATGACTCATGGGTTATTGACAAAGACAAAATTTAAGTACAATTTTTTAATTATAATTGGTATTATTTTCTAATCAGAAATAAAGTTTTATCTTGATAATATGTGTAAATTTATATTAATGAGATGTGTTAAGTACAAATGTATATTATCGAAGTAAAACACCAATTCTAATTGAAAAATAACATCAATCACACCTAAAAAATTATATCTAAGTGTTATCTTATTAAAAAAATACAAAATTTAATAAATCTTACACTCTATTAAATGACTATCTCTTTTAATTTTTAGTTTTCATTAAATTTAAATCAATAAATAAGTTACATTGCTCGCGAGAGTATTTTTTAAAAAAATTCTTTCGAACAATAACATTTTTAAAAGCTCTTTTCAATGAGAAATTTTAGTAATTTTTTATAATTTTTTAATATAATTTTAATTTTATATATATTATATTTATTTATAAACTAAGTTTTAATATTTTAAAATAAATTATTAATAATTAAAAATAATTTCATATCACAATATAAATTATTTATTATAAATTTAAAAATACATTTTATAGGTTTAAAATATTTATTTATATAAATTTTAAATATAAATATTTAGTTATATATAATTTATTATAAATTTTAATATAATAAACTGTACAATTGTGTGTGCTAATGAAAATTTTTTGAGACAAGAGCACGTTGCTTTGAGCTAGCTTCATTCGAATAGTTGGACATTTCTTAGAGCCTTTCAAGTGTTGTGTACATATGTTGAGATAGAATCAACTTTGGCTAAGTTCATGTTCTTTTATCAAATGAAAGTGGATCCAACTATAGATTGGATTTTGTTAAACATGTAGAATAAGAGGGATTCATTCAACTTATTTTCCCATTGTTCAAGGGTTTTGAGAGTGACTATGTTTGCAGTTTGCACAAAATTGATTGTTGGACATGAGGTAAGGAACATTGTATTACGAGGCCCGAATGATGACTAAGTTTCCTTGGTACTAGGAGGAAAATCCCCATAAGTTCAGTGGCGAAGGAAAAATGGGGACTACCAAGGTTAACATCAATGACTGTTTAGAGTTAGTGAAGTTATCTCATTTTTTGGATGTTAAGACTATGCTTGCGTTGTCGAGTGCTGACAATCCACACAAAGCTTTGGAGGGTGAGTGTGGTTATGTTAGGTGTTCTATGTGATTTCATTTTTTTGTTGTCAGTTGTTGTGTTATATTCTAAAATATTGTTTGGTTGTGTACATATTTAATGGGGAAAAGCATGTGAAAGTAGATGAAATTCAGGTTCAAGATTGATGGTGATGAGTAGAGGCATATATGGGATCCTAGAGCAACGATTTTGGTGGGATCAACTAAGTACAAGATAGTGGTGCCTCCTTTTGTGAGGAAACAAAAAAAAATTTGTTGTTCTAAGAACCATCGTTTGTCATGTGTCACAGTCATTGAAGAAGTTTGACTCAGTTGGGGCAAGTAAGTTTACTACCTTAGGTGGTTAGAGGGCGAAATCTCCTCTTGCGAAGAAACCAAAGGTGCAGAGCTTGAGTCAAGGACATGTGGTCGGGTAGATTGCAACAAGTGGGGGAACTAAGCATGCAAGGGTCAGTGTGCAGGAGGTTGAAAAGGCGTTTGTTCTAGAGGAAGGGAAGATGAATGTTGGTGTGTTGAAGCCAACTGTGGTGGTGTTGGATAAGGGAACGAGCCTTGTTCATATTGTTGATAAGGGGGAAAACCCCATGCTTCCCCTAGTTAGTTTAGAGGGCCAACCTTAGCGAGGGGTTGACCTGTTCTAGAGAGAGCGCGAGAAGCTTCTATAGGATTGCTAGTAAGTGTAACATCCCAGCAACCCGCATGTGGATATTGTCCGCAGCCCTCACGGTACGCGTCCACACAAGGAAGGTATCTACACCCATATATATGGCATGCTTCGTTCTCCTTCCTAACCGATGTGCGACTTCACAATCCACCCCCCTCAAGGGAGTCCAGCGCCCTCGCTGGCACACCGGCCCGGGTCCCAGCTCTGATACCAAATGTAACAGCCCAGCAACCCGCATGTGGATATTGTCCGCTTTGGACGCAACCCTCACAGTTTTGCTTCTGGCAATGGCACGCATGCCACCCCAAAACGCGTCCACACAAGGAAGGTATCCACACCCATATATATGGCATGCTTCGTTCTCCTTCCTAACCGATGTGGGACTTCACAATAATGTAACAGCCCAGCAACCCGCATGTGGATATTGTCCGCTTTAGCCGCAGCCCTCACGGTTTTGCTTCTGGCAATGGCACGCATGACACCCCAAAACGCGTCCACACAAAGAAGGTATCCACACCCATATATATGGCATGCTTCGTTCTCCTTCCTAACCGATGTGGGACTTCACAATCCACCCCCCTCAAGGGAGTCCAGCGATTGAGTCCAGCGCCCTCGCTGGACTCTGATACCAAATGTAACAGCCCAGCAACCCGCATGTAGATATTGTCCGCTTTAGCCGCAGCCCTCACGGTTTTGCTTCTGGCAATGGCACGCATGCCATCCCAAAACGCGTCCACACAAGGAAGGTATCCACACCCATATATATGGCATGCTTCGTTCTCCTTCCTAACCGATGTGGGACTTCACAATCCACCCCCCTCAAGGGAGTCCAGCGCCCTCGCTGGCACACCGGCCCCATATATATGGCATGCTTCGTTCTCCTTCCTAACCGATGTGGGACTTCACAATCCACCCCCCTCAAGGGAGTCCAGCGCCCTCGCTGGCACACCGGCCCGGGTCCAGGCTCTGATACCAAATGTAACATCCCAGCAAAGCAGCCAAAGCGGACAATATCCACATGCGGGTTGTTGGGCTGTTACATTTGGTATCAGAGCCGGGACCCGGGCCGGTGTGCTAGCGAGGGCGCTGGACTCCCTTGAGGGGGGTGGATTGTGAAGTCGCACATCGGTTAGGAAGGAGAACGAAGCATGCCATATATATGGGTGTGGATACCTTCCTTGTGTGGACGCGTTTTGGGATGGCATGCGTACCATTGCCAGAAGCAAAACCGTGAGGGCTGCGGCCAAAGCGGACAATATCCACATGCGAGTTGCTGGGCTGTTACATATAAAATCATCTAGTAGTCGAATATAAGGTTTTAGTAATTGATTACAAGTTTCACAATTTAAATAACTATTTATTCTTTTCGTTTTTTCTCGTGTAATCGTTTCGAATAAATTGTTTTAATTTTTAAATTTTATTTATGCATTAAAGTTTCAGAGTCTATTGTCCTTTTCTTTTTGGTGGAGTGTAACAGCCCAGCAACCCGCATGTGGATATTGTCCGCTTTGGACGCAGCCCTCACGGTTTTGCTTCTGGCAATGGCACGCATGTCACCCCAAAACGCGTCCACACAAGGAAGGTATCCACACCCATATATATGGCATGCTTCGTTCTCCTTCCTAACCGATGTGGGACTTCACATTATAAATTTAACTTTAATTCTAATACTTATAAACCTTTAACTAAATATTATAAATAATGATTTTTTTATAATATTTATTAAAATTATACATGTAACACTTAAATCCAAAATAATGATCAAGTACCATAAATTCTCCAGCATCAACCATATATATATATATATATATATATATATTATTTTTACATTACTTGCATTCACAGATATTGATCTGCTATATTAGAGTCACATCTTTATTAATTTATTAAGGAATTAATGTTTTTACTTTCATATATTATTTTATAAATTATATATTATAAATTATCATAAATATTTTTTAAACTAATTATAAAAATTAAAAGAAGTTTAAATAAATGCAAATGACAATGTATTACAAAGTAATAGTTTCATCTTTGTATTAAAAATATATTATCCTTCTATTTTTCATCTATCTTTTAACATAATTGTACAATAAAATTTTTTATTTTGAGAGGGAAACATAATCCCTCATAGATTGTGACGGAATACAATTTTTAAAAATTATCCGTCACAGAATCCGTCACAAATTATGAGGGATTCAAAATCCGTCACAAAATCCTGACTTTTTATTTTTACGAATTTTTAAATAAAAAATAATTAAATTATTCCAGATTTATTAATTATATAATATATATTATTTTCACCTTTTTTTTCTAATATACAAGTATTAATTATAAAGTGTATTATATAATATATATAATATATTTTATAATTAATTATATATATATATTTTCTCATATATATATTTTCACCTTTTATTAATTATATAATATATATTAAATTATTCCATTTAGGTGTATTATAAAGTATGATGATAATATTTTTATATATTTATTAATAGACTTAATTGTACTTTTTATTAAATGATCAAGCACAATCAATTTTCTAGCGTCAAGCATTATATATATATATATATATATATATATATATATATATATATATATATAGTTATATATAATTTATAAATATATTTTTATATATTTATTTTTAGCTTTTTAGTTAAAATACAAATTAATATTGTCTTTTTATAATTTCATAAGTATTTTTAAATTAACAGTTTTTTCCTAATTCATATTTTAATTTCTTATACTTCAAAATGACAACATATTATTTAAATTAATTCATTTCTTATGTTTTAATTTTTAATCTTTTGATGAAAAAAATATTTTAGTTTCATAATATTTTAATTATCTTTTTAACAAAATATTTTTTATTTATACATAATTCTTAAATATAATAATTGTGCAATAAAATTTTATATTTTGAGAGGGATACATAATCCCTCACAAATTGTGACGGAATTTGTGACGGAATACAATTTGTAAAAATTTTCCATCACAGAATCTGTCACAAATTGTGAGGGATTCAAAATCCGTCACAAAATCCTAATTTTTTATTTTTACTAATTTTTAAATAAAAAATAGTTAAATTATTCCAGATTTATTAATTAGATAATATATATTATTTTCACCCTTTTTTTTTCTAATATACAAGTATTAATTATAAAGTGTATTATATAATATATATAATACATTTTATAATTAATTATATATATATATATTCACCTTTTATTAATTATATAATATATATTAAATTATTTCATTTAATTGTATTATAAAGTATGATGATAATATTTTTATATATTTATTGATAGACTTAATTGTACTTTTTATTAAATGATCAAGCACAATGAATTTTCTAGCGTCAACCATTATATAAATATATATCTATATATATATATATATAGTTATATATAATTATATATAAATTACAAATATACTTTTATATATTTATTTTTAGCTTTTTTAGTTAAAATGCAAAATAATATTGTCTTTTTATAATTTCATAAGTATTTTTAAATTAAAAGTTTTTTCCTAATTCATATTTTAATTTCTTATACTTCAAAATGACAACATATTATTTAAATTAATTCATTTCTTATGTTTTAATTTTTAATCTTTTGATGAAAAAAATATTTTAGTTTCATAATTTTTTAATTATTTTTTTAGCAAAATATTTTTTATTTATTCATAATTCTTAAATATAATAATTGTATAATAAAATTTTCTATTTTGAGAGGGATAGATAATCCCTCACAGAATGTGACGGAATTTGTGACGGAATACAATTTTTAAAAAAATTTCGTCACAAAAATATTCATTAAATTTTGTGACGGATTTTTGTGACGAAATATTTAGAGAGGAATCAAAATCCGTCACTAAATCCGTCGCAATTTTTTTTTTATTAGTGACCCGTTTGTGACGGAATTGTTAGAGACGGAAATTTTTCTGTCATAAAATCCGTCACAAACTTCAAAAATAAGTAGTCCGTCACAAAAATAAAATTTTCATCACAAAAGTCGTCACTATTACTGATGACATTTTATCCGTCACAAATTTTCGTCACAAATTTTAATTTTTCTAGTAGTGTGAATCTCTAGTACATTACAACTTTTCATTTTTCCATTTTTCATGTGCATGACCTCTTTTAAATTATCTCTCTCCTTACATATGACATATTAAGATAATTAAGTAATACTAATGAATAAAATATATTTATTTTGTGTATTCACTAATTCAAAATACAAATAATTAGTATTTAGTTGTTTTAACAAGATTTAATTTATCAGCATGTTAAAAACATTTAGTTTTCACTTTTATTAGGTTAATTATTTTTTATAAAATGGATGAGATTACTTAGACGTGACGTATTTTTGAACTTTAAAATTATTGAGACACACGGTGTAACAATGTGATAGTCTTAAAATCCTTGAAAATAATATATGATATAAATTATGTTCTCTATTCTAAGTCAAATTTTATAATCTATTAAAAAAATGATTCAAAATTATAACATCGAATAAAAATTACTTGAGTGTGACATTCTTCTAATCCTAGAGTTTAAAGATATAAGTTGTAACAACTTATTATCTTTCCCAAATTAACCAAAAATATAATTTGAGTATTAAAAATATCGCCATAACATTATGCTAAATACTAAAAGGTACTGTAACAAATTTTATTAAAAAATGATTTGACGCCATGAGTAAATATGATAACAATAATTACAATCAAAATTAAACATTGACTTTGGTGTATACCTTTGTCAATTTTATATTTCAAGATTTATGAGTTTAGACAGCTCAGAAATCTTAAATTAAATTAAGAAATAATTTTTTAAAGAACTACGTGACTCTGATTCTCCATTTTACATGGAGATGCTTAGGAGCAAAACGTTTCTCCTGTTGAGCCAAAAAATAAAAAAAATAATATTATCTACTTTTACATCAATAATAATAATAATAAACAATTTTAATACTCAATTAAAATAAAATAAATGCACTTGTTGAATAAAATATATTTTTGATTATCATCGATAATTTTTATTAATTTGGGGTGAGATAAATATTTTAAAAAATTATCACTACTAGAATTTTTTTTATTACATGCGACTTTTCCTGCGAATTTTTATGAAAAATTCGCAGAAAACGTTGTTCCTGCAAATTTTTCTGCGAAATTTTATCTGCAAGTAATACTTTCGTGGATAATATATTTTTGCGAATTTTAAAATTCACAGGAAAGTTTCCTGCAAAAAAAAATTTGCAGGAAAGTTTCCTGCAAAAAAAAATTCACAAGAAAATTTGCAGGAAAGTTTCTTACAAAAAAAATTCGTAGGAAAATTTCCTGCGAATTTTTTCGCAAGAAATTTTGTAGGAATATTTTTAC
This sequence comes from Cajanus cajan, assembly GCF_000230855.2. Taxonomy (NCBI): domain Eukaryota; kingdom Viridiplantae; phylum Streptophyta; class Magnoliopsida; order Fabales; family Fabaceae; genus Cajanus; species Cajanus cajan. The sequence continues at coordinate 84,511,089 of NC_138517.1, forward strand.
AAAAAAAAAATTACTATAAATTCTATCAATAATTTTTCAACTTTCAAATGCTCACAATGAATTCATCCGAAGCATTTGTTTCCATGCCTCCAACATGTGATACATAATCTTTTAAATTCTAAGATTGCAGATTATAAGCTTAATACTCAACCATGCAAATCAACTTGTAAGGTAAGTATTGCCCCAACTTATATACTCTTCAATTGTTTTATTTTCAATCGATGTGGGGTTTGAAGTTTTTTTAAAAAATTACTTATAAATTTAAATATTTTTTTTTATTTTTCCTACGGATTAAAATTTGTAGAAAAATTCGCAGGAAAAGTTACCTGCAAAATTTTTCTACTAATTTAGTAAACATTACTTGCGAATTTATTTTTGCAAGAAAATCTACAAGAAACAAAATAAAATTGTTACAATATTTTCTGCAAATTTTTACCATGAAAATTTTTTTCTATGATTATTAAAATTGTAGCAAAATTTGTAAGAAATATCTGTAAATTATTTTTCGCAAAAAATTCCTGCGAATATTTTTTTGCAGGAAAATTCGTAAAAAAATTCTGTGAATATTTTTTTGGAAGAAAATTCGCAAAAAATTTCTGCGAATATTTTTTTACAGAAAAATTTGCAAGAAAATGATACTTTTCTAGTATACTAGTTTGCTTGATTAATTAGAAGTAACTGACTTTATGACAGACATTATAAGATATTAATATCTTCCTTACACGTAACCGAACTCGAAATCTGATTTCATAAACCATGTTTTTTTTATTTTATGGTTTTTCAATATTTTTTCCACAAAAATAAATATTAGTAACAACTCCATATTTATTAAAAAAAATTATTTTGTCGTCCCATGACGACCAAGATTGCTATAGCGACACCAACAAAAAATGAACAACCTTTCAAAACCACTCTTAGAAAAGCATAATCACTAGACCACTTTTTCTCCAAATCAGAGACCCGCGTTCAAATCTAACATGTAACGAATGATCCTGATCTAACCACGGAAATGGTGATCACTCATTAAAGCATGCAGGAAAATCATCACAAGCATGCACCATACGCCAATGGCTCCGTCACTTAAACTCACTAATAATTCCTTCTCTCCTTTAAAGCTCAGAATTGAGGGCTTATGTACCTCCTAGCTTCGACAGTCTAAGTCGAGCTTGCAACGAGCTCGAAGCGAAGCAATCCTATCAACTTGTCACATTAAATTGGGATAACAACTGAGGAGGATTCTATGTACCATATCTCTATAAATCTTGAAATACATTAAAAAGCAACACATCACGGATAACGTCTCCACCTAATAAATGACATGCATAATCAGAGGGAATACACCCATATGTACATGTAAAATCATCTCCTAAAATCATGAAACATGATATATCTAAGATTGATCACTTATATATGGGACACTAGGTATTATTCAAACTCTAAACTTATTTTAACATAGACTCTCATTTTTAACACAAGACACTACTATAGGTATTGAAGCAACAAGACACTATCACCAACTATAAATTATGACAATAATAATTATATATATATATATATATATATATATATATATATATATATATATATATATATTTATTTAGATAAGGAATTCACTTATTCTAAGAACAAGTATTATAAATTTACTCCACTCAAAAACTTATGTTTTACATTAAAATTTTAATAATCTAATAGTTGTAAAAGTTTTTAATATATAAATTAAGTCTGTAAAATTTTTAAAAATTTAAAAATCATATAACACCTTGTTATAATATATATATATATATATTCAAATTAACATAAAAAAGATATTTTCATAATTATCTATCAATTTGAGTTAATAAAATAAAATATCAAATAATTCATAATTTTTAAAAAAAATTGTAAACTTAATTTACATTAAAAACTTTTAATTTAATGATTGAACGTGTTATAATTTGATATAAAACATAAATTATTTAGTAAAATAAATTTTCGCTTTTTGGACACTTTGATTTATTCAATGAAAAACTTGAAAACACATTCTCAAAGAAATAAAGATCAAGTATTGAATTTTAACTATACAAACCCAAGGATAAAAATATTATCCCTTAATTTATACTTTATTTTAATATATGAAGAAAAAAAAAACTATACTTGAATTCTTCAAGTGATTGATGTTGATCTCATGATTTTGGTTATAGTCATAGAGATATCTGAATGAAGCATGGTGGTGAAAAAACGAAGCATCCTGGATGATGTTATTGTTGTTGGTCTTGGAGAGAGAAAGCGGAGAGAGGAAAAGACCTTGTAATCCCAGCGGGGTTAGCGAAGGATATGTTCCCGGAAGAAGGGTCGTCGACGAAGATCTCGGAGATGGTGGCCCAAATGAAAAACTCTTTGGTCTTGACGCCGGTGACCCTTCGCATGCGGTGCTCCTCCACGAATGCGGTGACCTCCGGTGCGTAGGAAACGGTGCGTCCGATGGCGTGGAAGCGGTGCTCCTTCTTGCGCTTCTGCTTTAGCCAGACGAAGCCCGTCGTGCGGTTGTAACCCATCTCGATTATGTTTTCCAACGGTAGCAGCCCTCGCGGCAGCAGAATCTCGTCCATCAGGACCCTTGACTTTTGCTTGCACTCTGCCTCTCCCCGGTAGATCTCCGCCTCTTCCCTCTTCATCCTCAATTCGCTTCCCATTCTATTCTTCCTTCCTTTTCTTTTCTTTTTTTTCTTACCTTCTGGGACCCACGCTTATTGTGGGACTTCCATTTATCATCTCTCACCCCAACTATATCCTCACATTTTATCTTTCACATAAATATTAATAATCATGATTAATGATTTGGACTGGATGGAGAGAATATATATATATATATATATATATATATATATATATATATATATATATATATGAATTTTCCATTTTGTTGTGAATTGTGATACATTCTTCTCTCGATTTAGATGTCGTGAAAAAGTATGGAATGAGTGACCGCTACGTCTATTCCGAATTCCACGCTACCTTGGGATTACCGCATCTTCTTATTTAAGAAGCAAATCATTTTCATAATGATTACATTACAACAACGACGTGCACAATTCAATGATTAAAAAAATTTTGAGCACACAGAATAATACTACTATTTTAAAACGAATAAATACAGAAGAAAAGAACGTAGGGGACATTCCTGCTAACTTGTAACAGGTTGTCAGCTTTTTCTCTATTAATAAAATAATTTTTTTTTTTTAATTTCTTTTTTCATTTTAATCTCCTTGACCCTTTGTTAAGAGACAGATTCATCTGGTAGGTTCTTTAATCTTTTACTTTTCTTTGATTTTGTGTTTTTGACCTCTTTTTCGCGCTTATGGGGTCATTAGTTAATCATTTGATGATTCCCCCCACATTATAGAAAGATACTTCTGGCACTTGCTACAGCAGCTTCCATTCGCATACAACAAATCTGGGTGTGCCCTTTTGGTTCTTCCTGAACTGGACACTTTCTTGACAGTGGTCCCATCACTGCTCTTGAGATTGTGTCTATACTCCACTGCCACCTGTTCAAAAACTTCCACCTCAAACATGTTCACCTTCAGGTTGGGCTTCATGTGATCTCTAACAAATGCAAAGGGCAATTGGTCTCTTGGGTTAAATGCCTCCAACTCATTGAATACAAGGCAGGAAAAGAGGTTACTGCCAAGTCCATGCCTCCTCAATATCAAAGCACTATCTGGCACATCTGCCAAAAACAATTAAAATAGAATACCATAAATTTTAGGACAAAGGAGATGACATCATTTTGCATGCAAATTTGTTTTCTCTCACTCGTTATCTAATACAATTTTTTTTACCAATTAACAAGTCAATTAGAATATGACTAAATTCAAATTTTTAAACAAAATTTTGAATCTAAGTCTTGTCAATAAAAAATATATATATAACATCACCGAAAATATTTAGTCAAATTCTTTCATATAAATTAGTCATTAGTTAAATTGACAAAAGTTCTACATCAATAATCCATAAACAAAAGAAAATGTTTACTGTTATTCTTTTGTGATTATTATAAATTTTTATCTAAAATATCATTCTTCTTATTCATCAACTAAATAATTTTAAAAAGTTTGTGAAAATTAATTAAATAAGAATGATAACAAATACATTGGAATGACATTGAGCAATGAACACTCTCCTTTATTATCGGTATGGGCCTTGAGGAACCGGTTCTTAGGGATGATAAACATAGCAAATGCAAAATGATAAATAGACAAGCCGAGGTGGAAACGAAGATGATTCAGCAAAAAGACAAAATTAGGTACAAAACTAACATCTGCATGTGAGTCTCAACCATCAATGTTTTAAGGACTGAACTACTAACATTATGTAATGTAACAAAAAACAAAAAAAGGGAACAACTTAGATGGCAAGATCCAATACTTTTGGGACACATTTGACGGTTTAACACAAACTACAACTCGTGGACCATGATTTTGGTGATCTACTTCCGTATAATTGAAATTTAGTGCAAATTTTCATCCTAATTGAATTTGAAATCTTATTAGATCATAAAAAGACTAAAATTATAGGCTTTCTTCTTTGTAATGAAAAATAGAAACCTAAAAGAGTAGCAATTTAACTTTGAATAGGTGCCAACCTCCTCAGCTAAGACCTGGGATGAGTTTCATAGTCCTATGTCACCAAAAATAATGGGCTAATTAAGGACAACTACCTCTGAAGACTTTACAGGGCTTATAGGCCATATTATATTTATTGTCAACGGCGGTGCAAAAGTTCTCAAGTTCCTTAAAATGATAAACCCCACCACGCTCTTCCAGATTGGTATTCATTAAATTAAAGTGCATTTGCTAGTCAAAAGTGAACGTGGTATAAACCTTTTCTAAGGTTCACGGCATAATAGACTTAAATATGATTCATGTATTTGAATTAGTTTAATTTAAAGTTTTAATTAACTTACCCTGGCAACTAACTTTCACAAGCTTAAGCTATCTCAATCAGCTTTCAAGTGCATTGTTTCATATCTTCACTACACATGAATATTTCTTGATGTAACAATTGTAATTTGCAAGTAAACAACCTTTGCAATTTTGCATAACAAATTAAAAACCACAATTTCTTTCTAGAAATTAACATTAAAAAAATGTATAGCTACCTGACATATAAGGCTGCTTGCTGGGACTCCATGGTTGCAATCCATTTTCACAGTATGTCTCCATTTGAACCTTCAATGCATTGACATCCCACCATTTCTTCCATCTTGCAGTTGCCATTGCTTCTTCCATGGTATGAACATAATAAGGGTGTTTAGATATAGCCATGTCCACATTCTCAGATAAAACAAGTGAATGAATCAACAACAGAGGATCAACCATTAGTTGCAACTTTGCATCTATCCAAATGCTGAATTGGGAATTTGGGAATAGCCTATGGACTAAATATTTTGGTATAACCCCATTCATTGCTGGGTTCTGATACAAATCCTCTGTTGCAACCTTCACAATCCTCCACACACCTATCTTGTATTCTCTCGATTTTGTTGAAACCATTCCATGATGTTCGAGACCCTTAAGGGTAACATCGTCTACAAACATAAAGAAACACACTTCTTGCAATGTGTTGGACCCAAGGCCCTTCGGTTGACGGATTTTGTCATGATCATTGAAGATTGCTGAAACAACAACTATACTGTCACACTTTTCCATCGCAGTTCGATCTACATCAAGAGAAAAGGCATTTAACATTAGAGAAATACTATCAAAAACCAAACTAAAGAAATAAAGCTTGAAAGTGAATGTTGATTTCATTGACATTATGATCCCCTCCTTGGTATAAATAATTTTTGGACAAAACATACATGCATTTTGGTACTTTTTGTGTTACTTTTTATCATAATTGAAATTTTATCTTGATAATCTGTATAGTAATGGAAATTCAATTACTACAATAAATTCTGATAAAAGATCAATGCTAGATGCAAATAAGAAATCCTTTTCTTTTTCATATATATGAATCTCAGTGGAATGTTATAACCAATAGAAAAATGATGATTGAATATTTATAGGGTGAATTGAGATCTGACTAGTGAATTCACGTACAACTGACCAGAATCACTGATAGGAAACTTCTTGAGAAACCCGCAGGGAACTGCTGTGGTATCATTTTGATGATCGAAATATGAAAACCTCATAAGGGTGCTGAGATTCCCTCCGAAACTATCAGCATTCCCCTGCATATACCTAAGAGCCCCTGAAAAAGCCGGATTGTTCTTGCGGTAATTCCTGATCTCTTTGACAACATCCCAGTAATCTGAATTCACAAGCCGCGACCCATTAGCAAAAAGTGATGATCTTGGTCACGGAAACGAGAAGAATTCCCGTGAGGGGATAATGGGGTAGGTACCTGAAAAGAAGACAGGGGAAGAGCATGTGGAACGGGTGGTTGAGACAGCGTACTTGTGCTCTCCGTAAGAAGAAGGGTAAGAGAAGAGAGAATTTTGAATGGGATCGGAAGGGGATGATCTGAAGAAGCATTTGGACTGTGACAGAGTGGTGTAGAGAGCGAGGAAAAGAGTGGTGAAGAGGTAGAGCAGAGAAAAACAGAGGAGCTTGGAGTGGAGGATGAGAGGTTTGGAAGTGGTTATTAGCTTGCCCATAATAATAAACTGCTTTTTTCTGGGGATTTCTCTTCCATGGGTTTCGTTTAGTTTCACTTTGTTTAGTGAGAATTGATGATGTTGCATTGCATCATGATGATGATGACCCACATAGACGGTTACTTGTCGATATCAACAATGTTAATTTTGTTGCCATCTAGGTGGGCCTTTCTCTAAGCTACTTGCACTACAAAAAGCTCGAATTGGTTGAGAATAGATAAATATATGATTTTTATTTAATTATTAGTGAAAAAATACATTTCTTAACTCAATGATTTTTTTTAAAGAAATAAATGTAAATATAGAAATTAAGTGACATCATGTATCATTATTAAAAAAAAAAGTAAAATAATCTTAAATAAAAATTAAAATTAAAAGTGATTATAAAATAAGCAGATAATTATTAATGATAGAGTAGAAAATTTTTTTTATATTTTTTTATTTTATTCTTTAGAGACATAACGGTGGAAAAAATAATTAATATACCATTTGGTCCTTTTTATAAGACATAGTTTAGAGAGAAAAAATTTAGTCATTTATATAAGTATTTTATAGTTTCTATAAAATACTAAATTATTTTTCTTTGTATGTCTTGTTAAAAATTGTGAGAATATGCATTTTTTTCTCTTACTTCTTAAACATTCTTTTTAAACACTCTCAAATTGACATTAATCATTTTTGTTAATATTGATGTACAAACTTTTATAAAAGATAATATTTTTATCTCTTGTAAAAAATTTAATGATAAATAAGAAAAGTAAATTTGATAAATCATAGCTTTATTTTATAAATTTAATAAAATCAACTAATATAATCATTTATATTGATTCATGTGAATCAATTAAAAGTTCCAAGGATTGAAGGGAGCATATAATAAAAGGATATAAATATTTAAAAATATGTAAAAATCAAATGGAGATATTTCTTTTATATACAACTAATATTTCAATATTTTGTTATATCGTATAATGTATTTGAATCAATAATACATTTACCGATGATATATCAATATCTAATCACAAATTAGTATTCATGTTTTGTTGATTTTTATTACTAGTAATTTATGATAAATAAATATTATGAAATATATAAATTAAATAATTTTTTATTATAAACACTTCACTTTCTTTATTCTGTTTATAATTATTTTTATTTGAATAAATACTTTTTATGAAGGGGTCATAATTCACACTCCAAACATACATGTGTCTTTTATTTTTTTATAGATTTAAATGTGTTTTTTATCTCTTAAATATAATAATTATACAAATTTTAAATCAAACAAAGGATATATTATCTAACAATTAGTAATAGAATAACAAAATGACATATATATATATATATATATATATATATATATATTATTTCAAAATTTAAATGTTACTCCTCTAGATTTTTTAATATTGTTTAACCTTTTATCTTTTTAAATATATTATTTTTCATTTTTATTTTTATTTTTTAAAAAATAACAATAATTAAAAATAGTTTTATATCATAAAAATTATTTATCATAAATTTAAAATATATATTTTATAAATATTTATTTACTATAAAATTTAATTATAAGAAAATATATTATATATAATAAAAATATTTATAAATTTAGTTATACAAAATGAATAATTATTATCTGTATTGCACATAATAATATGATAGTATATAGAATAACTATCTTGGATGATAATATTTGTATGGACTATTCTTTCAATGCATTTTTTTTTGTTTAAATTGAATTTTAATATTTTAAAAGATATTAATAACTAAAAATAACATTATAGTACAAATATAAATTATTTATTATAAATTTAAAATATTAATATAATTATAGTTATATAAGATAAACATTTATAATATATATTGAATAACTAAATTACTTTATAATAAATAAATATTTTTAACATGAATTATATTTTAAATAACAAGAAATATAGTTAGATTAGTTGAATTGTGTGCGAGTTATTATAACTTTTTAGTATTGAATTTGATTCTTACATATAAAAAATATATATTTAAAATTTATTATAAATAATTTATATTTGATAAATGATACAAGTTGTGATATAAGGTTATTTTAAATTATTTGATAATTTTTTATAAAAATATGAAAATTCAAATTAAAGCTAAAGAAGAAAATGATAAAGTAAAAGATTAAACAATTAAAAATCAAATGTGATAACAACTCTTAAGAAAAAAAAAATTAAAACCACTATTATAATTCATTTTAGAAAGGATAATTATCTTAGCAATTATACTAACAATGATTTTAATTGGTCGAAAATATTAAAATTTGTTGTTACTATGCATAAAAGTTAAACTGGATATTCGTGAAAATGAACTCGATAATAAGAAATTGTGTTTATTTAAATTAGACTCTTTTGATAATTAAAATTTACGATAAATAAATATTTTTTAAATATAAATCATATTATAATTAAATTTTTTGATAAATACATATTTAATATCAAATTTTTTTTTATTTATAATAAATAATTCATATTATAAGGAAAATTTATTTTTTATTATTGATATTTGAAAAAAAGTTAAAACAAAAATAATATAAGAGATATATAAACTGTTAAGAAAAATTCTAAAACACTCTTGAAATATTCTCGTTTAAAAATAATTCTTAAAAACATTTAATGAACACACACATGTCCTCTCTTTATAAAATAAAGTATATTGATCACATCTCTTAAAAAATTAAAATATATTGATCATTGAATGAGAATGTAGTTAGGAACAATTCTTTAATTTTATTTTTAAACTAAATTTCAATAATTTTGTAAATATAAATAGTTAAAATAATTTTATATCATAATATAAATTTTTCTTTATAAACTTAAAACAAAATTTTATTGATAAAAAATTTATTTATTATAATTTTATCTATTTAAAATAAAGTTTTACATAGCTAATATGACAATGACTTCCTCTATGAAAACAATAATCCATAAACTAAAATAAAAGTTTGAGATTATAATACTACTTAAAATCTCACTAACAATTCTATCATCACTATTGTCACCACCTTATAATTGTGGTGTAGGTGATAATTATGGTGACAATGGTGTACTAACCCAATTTCGTCCGGGAAATGTCAATTTTATTTTATAAAATAACAAAAAAAGGTATGTACAAGAAAGAATAAAATAGACAAAAATATAAAAGGCAAATGTAACACCTCAATTTTCTTACTTTTGTGAAGGGTAATTTAATAATTTTCATATGTTTTTAATAGCTCAGAATGGGCTGTTCCCACAACTGGAACGGACCGTTTCCAAACTGGAACGGACCGTTCTAACCTTCTAAAAAGATCTATAATTTCTAGTCCGGAACGGGCTGTTCCAAAACTGGAATGCGTCGTTCCAACCTTCCAAAAACAACTATATATTCTAGTCCGGAACAGGCTGTTCCAAAACTGAAACGGACCGTTCCAACCTTCCAAAAACAACTATATATTCTAACCCGGAACGGGCCGTTCCTAAGCTGGAACGGGCCGTTCCAACCTTTCCAAAAAGACCTATAATTTTTAGCCTAGAACGGGTCGTTCTCAAACTAGCAAAATACCTATAAATTCTATCTTAGAACGGGTCGTTCCAAATATGGCCGTTGTGAGTAAAATTGTGACCCTGGAACAGGCCGTTCCGGATTCAGAACGGGTCGTTCCGGTCCCCCTGAAAGTCTATAAATAGCGGCCCTTGCCTTTCCAAAGGGCACCCACACACACATCTCCACCTTGGACCAGAGGGAGCTCAGAAGGAGAAACCAACAAGTTACCACTTCTTGAGCGAAGAATAGTGAGTATATCGAACTCACTTATTTATTTATTTATTTATTTTATTTATTTATTTTTATTTTATTTTTTTATTAGTAATATCTGTTATTTTAAAAAGTTTATTTATCATCTTAAAGTCTTATTTAATTTCAAAATGTGATTAAATATCAAAATATAGTGTTACAATATTTAATGTAAATATTTGAAATTATTGTATTAAATATTTTATTTGGAGGAATGGTTAATTAGATGTGACATCTTTTTAACTTTTGAATTTAAAGTACAAGTTGTGACAGCTTATCTTTAAATTTTTTCTCCAAAAACAAAAATGTCCAATCAATAAATTTTTTAATATCATAACATCACTAGTAATAATTATAATTAAAATTTTATTGAATTGACTTTAGTGTACACCTTAGTCAATTTTATATTTTTAGGGTGAATGAGCTGAGACAGTTCAAGAATCTTATATTTAACAAAAATAAAATTTAATTTAAAAATATCAACACACAAATATTTTTTATAAAGTACTACGTGACTCTGATTCTTCATTATACATGGAGATACGTAGGAGCAAGAAATAAATCTTGTCGAGCCAAAGAATAAAAATATATTATTTTCCTTTTTATATAACAATAATAATTTTAAACTTTTTATTATATACAATAATAGTTTAGTTAAATAAAATATATTTGATCATTTTAGTGAGATAATTATTTTATAAATTATAAATAATTAGTTTAATTAATTAAAGGTAATCGTCTTAAGACGAATGTTGTGAGATGCTAATACCTTCCTCACACGTAATCGACTCCCGAACTCAAAAATTTGGTTTTCGTAGATTATTTCTATTTTATGATTTTTCCAATGTTTTTCCTTAAAAACAACATTGGTGGCGACCCCTATTTTTCAATTTATTTTTCGTCGTCCCGTCGCAATCTCGGTTGCGACAGATGGCGACTCCACTGGGGATATTTTTGAGAGTCAAGCCTATAATAATTAATTAAACTAATTAATAATTTTTAAAAAAAGTTTATCTCACTTTTATTTTATTTTATTATTATTATTTTTTGTTTATGTCTCTTATTTGTTGTTTATCTTATTTGCATGAATTATATAACTGTGTTGTGTAATTTGAACCTTAGGATAGATGAATTTTATTTTTCATATCATATGTGTTGTGTTTTGTAGATTGGGTAGTGTAGGGTTGCTCCCTTCACACACTTCACTTACACAATTTCACACACGTTCATGAGTAGGGTCCTATGCCCGGACTTGAGTGTAACTTAAGATAGTAAGAGGTTGAGTAATGGTAACCTTCTTGATGTACATCTTGTTTGGTTATTATGAAGGCCTCACCTAGAGTTTGATTCTTTCAAGGGTATTATCACCTCTAATAGTTTACCTATTATTGTGACTAATATCCTAAAAAAGGTTATTGGCTCTAGGAACCTGTTTTAGAACTATAGTCCCACCCTTTTGAGAGGAACACATCTTACTAGTCCATAGAGTTTTCAACTTAGGAGTACCCTTATTAAGTATCACACAAGAAAATTCTACCTCTACGTTTGAATGATGCAAAAAAAAAAGAAAATTTTTATTCCATTTCATAATACACATCATACATTTATCTTTTAACTTTTATCATATCTCACGCCCCTTCAATATAACACTCATCACAAAAAAATTATTCATGCATGCATGCATCCATCTACATTTCATAATTTATTCATGATATGCATTTTACATCTTTGCATAAAAAATAGTATTCTATAAAATCATTCATACAACTTTAAAAGATTGCAATTGTCATCATCATTAACATTTTTGTTTCTTAAAGAAAATGAATAAAGTTTTCTTTTGCATAATTCAAAGTAAGATCATTATTCCATTTAAGCATTTAGTCTAAAATGTATCTCATAACATTCAATATTTTTATAATCTTTCATGACATTCACGCATAAGCATTATTTAGATTAAGTAATCATGTTAGGTATATTTATTAGGCATATCCATCGTCTTTTCTTGTCATTCTCCATAATTGCATTCATTCTCACTTTATCGTCGCGAGTCAAATGCATTTATTTCTCTAAAGAAAAAACAAAAAAACAAAAAAACAAGAAAACAATTTTTTTTTCTTCATTCCAACATTTTTCTTTTATACATGCATTTCATAGTAAAATAAAGGTCTAATTGATTGTTCATTCATGTCGTTTTAAAACAAAATAACTATCTAATTTGAGTATTTTCTTTTAAAGAGAATGTCAATCAACAAATTTATGCAATGTCTCAAAAGAAAAAGAAAAAAACAGGAAACAAAGAAAAATGGGGAATAACATGAAATTATTGTTCTCACTTACATTTAATTCTCAACCGAGAAGATGAGCTCTTTGACAATTTAACTTGTCAATTGACATGATTTTAAAACCATTGTTAACCTTTTGAAGTATTTATTTCATTAACCTGCATAACAAGTTGTGTTGTTATCTTCATAAATTGTCTTTGTCCCATTACATCTCATAGTTTCCTCATTATTCTTCCAAAAAAATAAAGAGTTTGTCCTCATAAAAGGTCAAATCTGTTGGATGATTCTCAATTAGAAAGTTTGGTAGAAATTTGAAGATTTCTTATCGGGACGAATTTATCATTTTTATGAGTATTTGTCCCACCAACTACCACATTTAATAGAGACAAGTCTTATGAGCAAAAAAATAGGTAAAAAAATGTAAAGTCCGTTAGACTGAAAACTCAAAAGGGCGGTCTAAGCAAAAGTTAGGACAATCAAAAAAGAGAAAAAAATAAAAAAATAAAAGGAGTAACATGGAGTCCATTAAGTTTTGTCTTAGGATTAACCTTTAAAAAATAAGCAGTCAAGATTTGAAATGATGTATGACCATGTTTCTCTATCTCCAAAAATATATATCACTTGTTACCCAAATTTGAGCCTAAAAGTGAAAATTTTCTTCAATTACCTCAAAAATTACCTCAAACAAGGCTCACCCTCAAAATAGGGGGAACATAATGTTCCCATTTCATTCAATTTGTTCATGATACCATCAAAACAATGAAAATGAAAATGAAGAGAAATGAACCAAAAGCATCAAAAGGCCATTGTTTTACCCTTGTTGTTATTGATTAAGGTAGCTTCTTATACCAGTGTGACAAGCAATGTGGTGGTCAAGTTCATCAAAAGAGATTTAATTTGTTATTATGGTGGTCTATCAATTCATATCGTTATAGTTAATAAGACCAATCTGAGTAACAAGATGATGAAAGAGTTGTGTGAAGAGTTCAAAATTCAACATCACAATCCTTCACTATATTGTCCTAAGATGAATGGGGCAGTAGAAGCGACAAATAAGAATATAAAGAAGATTATTCAGAAGATGGTGGTCGCTTACAGGGATTAGCATAAAATGCTCTTTTTCGCTCGACATTGATATTGCATTTTTGTTTGCACCTCTACTGGGGCAACTCCGTATTCTCTGGTTTATGGTATGGAAGCAATCATTTCCATTGAGGTTGAGATACATTCTCTAAGAGTATTGGCCGAAACCAAACTTGAGGAAGCATAATGGGTTCAGGCTCGCTATGATCAATTGAACCTAATTGAAGAGAAGAGATTGAATGCCTTGTGTCATGGACAATTATATATATATAAAAAAGAATCAAGAGAGCTTTTTCAAAAAAGGTCCGCCCGTACGAGTTTCAAGAAAGAGATTTGGTATTGAAGAAGATTTACCACCTCAAAAAGATCACAGAGGGAAGTGGACGGGAAGATCTATTGAACCCAATAAACTCTGATGCAGTCAAGAAATTCTATGCAAAATAATAACAAAAATAAAAAGCTCACTAGGCTGAAAACCTGAAAAGGCAGCTTAGGCAAAATTTAGAGCGACCTGGTAGGCTGAAAACTCGAAAAGAGCAGCCTAGGAAAAATTTAAAGTCTAAAAAGAAAAATGAAAGAAAATAAAAGAAAGAAGAGCTCGCTAGGCTGAAAACCTCAAAAAGGCAGCCTAGGCAAAAGTTAGAGCAACTTGTTAAGCTGCAAACTCCAAAAGAAAAACCTAGGCAAAAGTCGGGGTGAAAAAAAAAGAGGGGCGAAGAAAAGAAATCGAATAAAGCATTGAGGCCAACACCATAGCAAACATTCTTGTTTCAAATAACCTTCAAACACATATTTGAGCCTTTGTATCCTTTCTTTCATATCCATCTCACTAACTAGTGTTACAACCCGATAAAGTCTATACAGATCAAAAATTGGTTGCTTTTTTTAAAATTTTAGTCTTAAGACAAAACAATTGAACTCATCTATCATTGTTAACACGATTGCTCCAAAAAAAATATATATATAAATGTTCGTAAGACTTGCACATCCATTACATCATGGAGAGAAACAAACATGCAGTGCAAAATCTTCTATTCATCAATGTTCATTGATTACTATGCTCAATAATTATGAGAATCATTCAAAAGGATAGATTGGGAACAAATCATAAGTCATGCCTTCCTTTGATTCCCCCTTATCCAATTAAATGAGACATTTGTTTTATGTCTCATTCCTCCATCAATTCATACATCAATATTATTTCCTTGAGTCAGAAAACAAGGCAATCCCATTCATCATTGTCTCCTATTCTATCCCTGCCTTTCAAGACTAAATTGGGACAACCACTTCACACATGGGCAAAGGATCTCATTGTCATTTCATCACCTTAACTTTCAATTGGAATAATTGTCTAATCCAACTTTGTTCCCTATTTCTTCATAAACTGGGGCAACTTAAAGTACTCCTTTTATACCGGAACAAGTTCTCAACTATCATTATATTTTCATTCCAACCATATAATCCATGTGTCTCAAGTTTAATCAAGTTAATGCTTGTATCACCCATATTTCGCCATTCTAAATACGGGTTATTCTTTCCATATGTGTCACTGTTTGATTCTATCCACTTGAGTCTAAGGTGATGTAAATCATTTGCCTCACTTGTTCAAAGTCCAAGTTAGTCTAAATTCTTCCACTTTTCACTCCATTAATTTGACATCAAACTGGGGCAAGTGCTCAATCTCTTATTCTCACCAGGTTCTCAATTTTTGTCATATCTTGTTGTAGTTTGCTCTATTTTCTCTACATCAAAATAAAGTCACGTTCAAATATCCTTTTTGAATAGTCTTCCAAAAAAATCATTTGTCATTGTTATGCATGTTGGTTAAATGATGTTTCAAAGGGAATGACAAGATGGTAATAATCGCTCAATTGATAAGTTAGGCCAAATGAGTCTCACTTGATTCTAGGTGGGGTGAGCTTGAAAGGATAAATTGTGAGATTATTTTTCAACGATTTCATGGATTTGAACAAGGATAAAAAAGTGAATAATTGAGGCACAAAAAGGGCTTTGCATGGATTTGCTTTCTTTAAAGAAAACAATCATTTTATGATTTTCTTTGAAAAGAAAAAAGAAACAAAATGAAACTTGTCAATAATACCTCATAAGCATTCCAACACCGAATCAAGCATTACATCATTTGTATTAAAACGTGTGCAGTGTTCATTCATGTCCAATGCTCACTTGGCATCCACTTTATTTGCATCAAAGTTTGGTACTTTCCTAATACATGCATTCAAATTCATCACTTGCATATAAAGTCTCGCACTTGTCTGACATCTATATCATCTACGTTTGAGTTTGGCACGTGTTTGACATTCATTACATCATAGTTTGGTACATCCATTCAAATCCAATACTTGCTCAACACCCGCATTATTCACATTAATGTCTAATACTTTGTTCAACACATTCATTAAAGCCCAATGCATACTTGTGATTTGCATCATCAAAAGTTTGGTCCATCTCTGACTCATGCATTCAAGTTCAATACATGCTTAGCATCCACAACATTTGTACCAAAGTTCAATACCTACCATGCACATGTAATCAAGTAATGTACTTGTTTAACACATTCATTGGAGATTAATATCTACTTGACATCAACATTGTTTCCATCAAAATTCTCACTTTATATTCATTTAAATCCTATACTTGATTGGCATCCACATGATTTATATCATAGTTCAGTTCTTATCTTGTAGTCGCATTCAAATTTAATACTTGCCTGACATTTTTTTGATACTTACAGTCAAATGCAAAATTTACCCAATGTCTACATGTAGGCACCATTTTTGAGTGTATATATCTTCACATTCGTCTTTTTACTCTTGTGCTTAATGTTTTAGGGCTCTCTATCGATGTTTTTTCAAGCCCTAAGCTACTCGATTTTGAGGTCCATACTTATTCTTCTTTAAGGCCTTATGACCACAACTTTTTAGGCTTCATGCTTGTTAGATTTTGAGTTTCATCTTTATCTCCTTTCAAGGCAATGTCTATTTGTTTACAAGCCTTGTGCTCTTTTTCTTTCAAGACTTTTTTCTCATACATTGTCACACTCCTCACCTACAACACTATATTTCACATATTAAATTATGATACTTACTTATTTTTCATATCAGGTCCCCATGTCCACTGTTTTCTAAAATCTTGAGTTCCTATGCTCACCCTTTTTACATATTGGGTCCCTACACCCACTACATCTTATATCTTGAGTCCCCGCACTCACTCTTCCCACATGTCAAATCTCTGGATCCATTACATGTTAAATCTTGAGTTCCTGTGCTCACCTTTTTTACATATTGGGTCCCTGCACCCACTACATCTTATATCTTGAGTCCCCGTACTCACTCTTCCCACATGTCAAATCTCTGGATCCATTACATGTTAAATCTTGAGTTCCTATGCTCACCCTTTTTACATATTGGGTCCTTGCACCCACTACATTTTATATTTTGAGTCCCCGCGCTCATTCTTCTCATATCTCATATCTTTGGATCCACTACATGTTATATGTTGAGTCCCCGCGCTCACTCTTCTCACATCTTAGGTCCCTGTGCCCATTACATCTTATATCTTGAGTCTCCGAGCTCACGCATCTTACAACTCGTGCCCCCACGCCTAAAACATCTTATATCTTAGTCTCCAAGATCACTCATCTTACAACTCGTGCCCTCACGCCTAAAACATCTTATATCTTGAGTCCCCGCGCTCACTCTTCTTACATCTTAGGTCTATATGCCTATTGCATGTTATATCTTGAGCCTTTATGCTCACTCTTTTAATGTTTCGAGCCCCGCGCTCATGTCTTAATGATCAAGCCTCTACGCTCACTTTGTTAATCCTTTGAGCCCCGCGCTCATGTCTTAATGATCAAGCCCCCGCGCTCATATCTTAATGATCAAGCTCCCGCGCTCATATCATAATGTTTCGAGCCCCGCGTTCATGTCTTAATGTTTCAAGCCCCCGCGCTCATGTCTTAATGATCAAGCCTCGCGCTCATGTCTTAATATTTCGAGCCACGTGCTCACTCTCTTAATGATTCGAGCCCCTGCGCTCATCCTTTTAATGTTTTGAGTTTCTGTGCTCACTCTGTTAATCTTTTGACCCCCGCGCTCAAATCTTAATGTTTCAAGCCCCCGTGCTCATATCTTAATGATTGAGTCCCCGCGCTCATGTCTTAATATTTCATGCCCTCGTGCTCACGTTTTAATGTTTGACCCCTCGTGCTCATATACATTTTTTATGTTTCAAGTCCTGTGCTCATGTTTTAATGTTTTGAGTTTCTGTGCTCACTCCATTAGTCTTTTGAGCCTCCGCACTCACTTTTAATGTTTCTAGCCTCTTTGCTAATTTTGTTAATGTTCCAAACCCCCATACTCATTCTCTTTTTCTACATTTCAAGCCCTCGCGCTCATAACTCTCAATATTTTGGAGCCCTGAGTCCACTATTTTCATATTTTGAGTCCTCGCGCTTATAACTCCCAATATTTTGGATCTCTGAGTCCACTATTTTCATATTTTGAGTCCCCGCGCTCATAACTCTCAATATTTTGGATCATCGAGTCCACGGTTTTCATATTTTGAGTCCTCGCACTCATAACTCTCAATATTTTGGATCCATGAGTCAACTATTTTCATACTTTGAGTCCCCGCGCTCATGTCTTAATATTTCATGCCCTCGTGCTCACGTTTTAATGTTTGACCCCTCGTGCTCATATACATTTTTTTATGTTTCAAGTCCTGTGCTCATGTTTTAATGTTTTGAGTTTCTATGCTCACTCCATTAGTCTTTTGAGCCTCCGCACTCATCTTTCACTGTTTCTAGCCTCTTTGCTAATTCTGTTAACGTTCCAAACCCCCACACTCATTCTCTTTTCTACATTTTGAGTCATCGCGCTCATAACTCTCAATATTTTGGATCCTTAGGTCCACTATTTTCACATTTTGAGTCCTCGCGCTCATATCTCTCAATATTTTGGATCCCTAGGTCCACTATTTTCACATTTCGAGTCCTCGCGCTCATAACTCTCAATATTTTGGATCCCTGAGTCCACTATTTTCATATTTTGAGTCCCCGCGCTCATAACTCCCAATATTTTGGATCTCTGAGTCCGTTATTTTCATATTTTGAGTCCCCGCACTCATAACTCTCAATATTTTGGATCACGAGTCCACCATTTTCATATTTTGAGTCCTCGCGCTCATATCTCTCAATATTTTGGATCCCTAGGTCCACTATTTTCATATTTTGAGTCCTCGCGCGCATAACTCTTAACTCCTTGGATCTCCGAGTTCACTACTTTCACATTTCGAGCCCCGTGCTCTCAACTCTCAACAGTTTGGAACCCTTGTGTCTACTATTCGTATTGTTTTTAGATCTTATATTCTCTAATTTGTGCTAAAATCTCGTGATTATCTTTTCTCTAAGTGGTGAATACATGCAACTTTTGTCTTAGACGAAATTGGTGTTTTCTTTACTTATATTTTACTACGATAATATGGAAACAAGAGTTGTTTATATTATCTAGTAAAATTAAGTAAAGAGGGGCAACTGCAGTAACCCAATTTCGTCCGGGAAATGTCAATTTATTTTAAAAAATAACAAAAAAAGGTATGTACAAGAAAGAATAAAAAAGACAAAAATATAAAAGGCAAATGTAACACCTCAATTTTCATACTTTTGTGAAGGGTAATTTAATAATTTTCATATGTTTTTAATAGCTCAGAATGGGCTGTTCCCACAACTGGAACGGGTCGTTCCCAAACTGGAACGGGCCGTTCTAACCTTCCAAAAAGATCTATAACTTCTAGTCTAGAACGGGCTGTTCCAAAACTGGAAAGGGACGTTCCAACCTTCCAAAAACAACTATATACTCTAGTCCGGAACGGGCTGTTCCAAAAATGGAACGGGCCGTTCCAACCTTCCAAAAACAACTATATATTCTAACCCGGAACGGGCCATTCCCAAACTGGAACGGGCCGTTCCAACCTTCCAAAAAGACTTATAAATTCTAGTCCAGAACGGGCTGTTCCCAAAAATTGGAACGGCCCGTTCCCAAACCAGAACGAGCCGTTCCAACCTTCAAAAAAGACCTATAATTTTTAGCCTAGAACGGGTCGTTCTCAAACTAACAAAATACCTATAAATTCTATCTTAGAACGGGCCGTTCCGAAACTGGAACAAGTCGTTCCAAATATGGCCGTTGTGAGTAAAATTGTGACCCCGGAACAGGCCGTTGCGGATTCAGAACGGGGTCGTTCCGGTCCCCCTTGAAAGTCTATAAATAGTGGCCCTTGCCTTCCCAAAAGGCACCCACACACACATCTCCACCTTGGACCAGAGGGAGCTCAGAAGGAGAAACCAACAAGTTACCACTTCTTGAGCGAAGAATAGTGAGTATATCGAACTCACTTTTTTATTTATTTATTTATTTTTATTTTATTTATTTTTATTTTATTTTTTTTATTAGTAATATCTGTTATTTTAAAAAGTTTATTTATCATCTTAAAGTCTTATTTAAATTCAAAATGTGATTAAATATCAAAATATAGTGTTACAATATTTAATTTAAATATTTGAAATTATTGTATTAAAAATTTTATTTGGAGGAATGGTTAATTAGATGTGACATCTTTTTAACTTTTGAATTTAAAGTACAAGTTGTGACAGCTTATCTTTAAATTTTTTCTCCAAAAACAAAAATGTCCAATCAATAAATTTTTTAACATCATAACATCTCTAGTAATAATTATAATTAAAATTTTATTGAATTGACTTTGGTGTACACCTTAGTCAATTTATATTTTTAGGGTGAATGAGCTGAGACAGTTCAAGAATCTTATATTTAACAAAAATAAAATTTAATTTAAAAATATCAACACACAAATATTTTCTACAAAGAACTACGTGACTCTGATTCTTCATTATACATGGAGATACGTAGGAGCAAGAAATAAATCTTGTCGAACCAAAGAATAAAAATATATTATTTTCCTTTTTATATAACAATAATAATTTTAAACTTTTTATTATATACAATAATAGTTTAGTTAAATAAAATATATTTGATCATTTTAGTGAGATAATTATTTTATAAATTATAAATAATTAGTTTAATTAATTAAAGGTAATCGTCTTAAGACGAATGTTGTGAGATGCTAATACCTTCCTCACATGTAATCGACTCCTGAACTCAAAAATTTGGTTTTCGTAGATTATTTTCTATTTTATGGTTTTTCCAATGTTTTTCCTTAAAAACAACATTGGTGGCGACTCCTCTCTTTCAATTTATTTTTCGTCGTCCCGTCGTGACCGAGGTTGCTACAAATGGTGATAATGAGAGTGATTGTGATGATACTACATGGTGACAACAACAACAATAAGAAAAAATAATGATAATAAACAATAATAGTGACTGTTCCTATTTTTTTTATTAAAACCTATTCATGGTGAGTTGTGAATAATACTTTTTTTTCTTTCTAATTTAGGTCTAAGCACTTATTATTTTAATAAATGATTTTTGATTTACCAAGTATGTATGGTTGAGTTCTTATTTTAATTCATCATTTATTACATTTCTTTATTAAAAGTATTTGATTACTGTTTTTCATAATATGATATTTATAAGGAAGTACTAAAAGGTGGACTTAAAACATTGATAATAAAAGAAAGAAACTTAGGATTTAATTATGGGAGTGAATTTAATTCTTTCAAGGAGTAATTGAATTAGAAAAAACATGAGAATAGTTGAATGTTGAACATAGCTACGACAAAAGTAGATGATCAAGTTAATTAGACACTCCTCTATATCTTGAAATGGAATGAAGGTCATCCTATATATGTTAATTCACATTCAATAAAAAGGTGGACTTAAAACATTGATCATAAAAAGAAAGAAACTTAGGATTTAATTATGGGAGTGAATTTAATTCTTTCAAGGAGTAATTGAATTAGAAAAAACATGAGAATAGTTGAATGTTGAACATAGCTACGACAAAAGTAGATGATCAAGTTAAGACACTCCTCTATATCTTGAAATGGAATGAAGGTCATCCTATATATGTTAATTCACATTCAATAAAAAGCTTGGAAAAGTAATTAATCTGTTAAGCAATCATTATGTGGAACTCAATCTTGAAACTTTTTCCTATATATTAATCTTTCTATAATTTAGAATTGCTTGCATTAGGTTATTTTTAAATTTCAAAGCACTTTTTTTTAATTCTACAACAGAAATGTTAATTCATTCGATTATTATTATTATTATTATTATTATTATTATTATTATTTTATTTCAATTAAATTATAATCAGATAAACATTAAACTCAATCATCACAAAAAGAACGATGTTTTATTGCTCAACAATAACATACACTTGTTCTACATATTATTGGTGTCATGGTTGTCTTTCATAAAGGTTATGACGAGACTCATAATCAATGCGATTGAGATATACAAATGTTGTTTGGATTGAGTTGCCATACCTTAATTGTAAGAACAACCTTATTATGTTGCAACTCATCCTTTTTTTTATGTAAATCTCTTTATTTTTAGTAAGTGAAGTTTTATAGACTTACAAACTTCTAGAAAAGCAAGTATCACTAAGTTCTGCCTTTAAGGCATTACAATAAAATCGAGAGTAAAATAAAATACTTAAAACTCAAAACATAAACTAAGATCATGAGTGGCCAACATATTAGCAGCTTGGTTAACCTCTCCCAACACTTAACACCATCTAACATTCTCTTCATTCTGATGAATCCCATTGATAACTTTCATCACATCGGCAAGAATGGACACAACAACACCCTTTAGGATGTAAATCTCTTAACTATGCTTGCATTGCCCAAGATAATAGTTGATCTCATAATTAAGATTGTATTACTTTAGGATGATCATTTGACCCCCTTCAAATTAGTACTTTGTCGAATCTACATAGTGAAAAATGGATTTATATGAGCATTCCAATGTTCAAATTAGTGAAAATTTTAGCAAAATAATTGTAAGTACATAAATGGTCTACTTAGGAGGTTTGATTTTCCTTCTCTTTTTTTACCATTTTTTTCGTACATTAAGTAATATAAGAGTTAATTACCTATACACTATCAGTGTAAAATTTTTTTTAAACTAGTAACCAATTATATCTTTTAATTGTGTCATGTCACTATTAAAAATAAATGTATTTATAGTGACATGGCACAATTAAAAGATATAATTAGTTGTCAGTGTAAAAAAAAACTTTATACTGACAGTATATAGGTAATTAACTCTTAATATAAAGGGCAACAACAGTTCATACATGATATTCATACTATCTTATCACGGTTATTATACCAAAGAGTCCAAACAAAAAAAAAAGTTTATTATACAAAGCCTTTTATTTTAAAAATCAACATAAGTCTCTCTCGCTCAAACTGTGAAATCGTATTTTATCTTGTTTCCCTTTAAATTCTTTGTGTAATCACATAGTTATTATATTACGGGAATTTTTTTCTAGGTTTTGAAAACAAAGCAATAAAGACGTATAGAACTAAAGAGAGAAACAATGACAAGCACATTCTCTTATTTGAGATAACCTCTTGTATGGCTTTTTGAAGTCGACCCACATGATGTTCAAAATCTTTATAATGGATTTCACCAGGACGATGGAAAGTTGGGTCTCGTACTTCAATGAATTCATTCCAACAATTTTCAGCTTCCTTTGTTGTTCCCCTGCATTTTGTATATAATTGCCTGCAAAATATTTCAAAAACAAGGCAACCACGAGCCAAGTTTAAAATAAAGAGATACATATCTATATAAATATTATAAACAAAATTAACCCATATGAATGTAATGCACGGGACTGATCTTTCAGTCTAAAAGTCTATGGTCAAAATGACTAAAAAAATGTTTTATTAAGGAAGGTTTATAATAAACTTATATTCAAACAATTTCTTATAGTTTTACGGTTCTTAACTCTTAGCTAAGAAATAAGCACATACCTTGTATAGTGGGCGTCGAGCATCCTTAAGAGAATCATCCTCCAAGCATTTACATTTCAAGGCCTTTTCTAAATCTGATTTTCCTCCCTGCTAATAAGTAATAACACACGTAAGGAATATCACTTTTCATGCATAATAAAGGAATTCGTGACAAATGAACATGTGTATGTAGTCTTCAATATATGTTAAACAATTTGTCTAAAGTTCCAAAAGTTACTAGGATGAGATTTTTGTTTTTAAGAAGTAAAATCATTCCTAGATATTTCAGTATATTCGAAAATTGAAATTTCATACCTTGTAGATGAGCATTTCTACGAGTAACATTTCAATCTCGTAGGATTCTTGTGGTTTGTTCTTGGAAGTGGCGTTTTTCAACGCATCTCGAAGTATTTTTTTCTGCTTCATCTTCCTTTGCACTCATTTCCAGCTTCGCCGCATTTCGCTTCAATGTATTATATAACACAACTCATAGTTCAAATATACGAAACCTCGTTAATTTTCAAATATTGTTTATTTGCATATTCATTTTTTTACTAACGACATTTTACGAAACTGAATAAAATAAGGATGCAATCCGGTTAAGTTGAGTGGTGTTAGATGAAACTTGACCCCAAACCCATCAAAATATTTTGTGGGGGTTAGGTTTGTTGACACTTTCCAATGTGACTTTGTTATAGATAAATCTAGAACATGAAAAAAACAGATAAACTATATTAATGTGTGAAACTCAAACCTGAAGGCTTATTAAATCAAGAAATTCTTGTTGAAGATGTTCCTTTAGAAGTTTATCGGCGTTGTTCAATGCTGAGGGATTTACTCGGGCTTGTTTGAAATCATCATCTATCAATCTATCCAACACTGGGTTGCCACTATGGATTTCTCTAATGATGAAGGACCTTGTACGAAGAAGATCGTTGGGCTTCTTCCTGGGCTTGGGCCTTCTGTTGTTTAACACATAAATCAAAATAGAAAGACAGCCTAGGATGACAAATGATTTTGCTGGCATTGCATTTACCCCATACTTAGATATTATATATGAGATGAAATTTCCCACATATTCACAACAACTTTGAGCAAAAGAAAAGTTACAAAACTTTTCTACTACCTTGTTCATACTTGAGATGTATTCCTTTTCCTCCACGAAGGAGAAGGAAAGTAATTGTTCAGATGAATGTTCTTCTCTCAAATTACTCTGAGCAAAGACCAAAGTGAAAGCAATATAAATATTATTTCATTGCTTGTGAAATGTCATTGGATTGTGATTCTATTCTTGGTAGATAGGTAAAGAAATGAATATCCTTATGTGGGAATCATTCTATGATTTACTCCGGAAGAAATTAATCCCACATTCTTTTTGGTTGTTCTAGGTAAAGATATATGCTGCTCATGGAACCAATAATACCTCCGTTTAAGTTGGAACTAGATTTAAATACAGTATTAGAATATATATATATATATATATATATATATATATATATATATATATATATATATATATATATATATAGTTGAAAGGATAGATCACTAAAAAAAATTAAATATATTTTTTAACAATAATTAATCATCACAAATTCCTGATATTTTATATCTATATATCATCATAATAAAGACAAAAAAATTATATTGTTTATATAGATATTATTGTTTTAGTATTTCGTAGTCTATGAATGCTTAAAAAGACTGAGATTCTTCTCCATGAATGCGTAACGTGGGAACCACTCTAGCGATGAAAATATAGATGACGGAGATTCCTTTTCCTCTGTTATTAATTTTTTTAATTTTTTTTAATATAGTCTCGAAAAGATTAGTTTTGGTAATTTATTTCTTCGCGATAAGTTTTATGATCAAACCTTGAAATCAAGTATATATCAATTACAAAATATATTTTATGCTTGATATAATTTTTTTTATGAAATAGGAGGAGAACTAAATGAGAGAAATCTCTTCTCAATCACGATTAGTTTATCAATCAATATTAATTATCTAATAAGATAATAATTAAGTAATTTATCGTATAAGAATAAAAACTTTTCATTATATAAAAATTGAATAGTCCAATCATTTTTACTATCTTATTTTTTTAAGAAAAACCATAATATTGAGTACCATATATATATATATATATATATATAACTCAAAGTTGCTAGTTTAGTAAGTTAATTTTCAAATTAACATATCTATTTCATATATTAAAAAAAATTTAAATTTTAAATATACTATGAAATAATATATTTAAGTTTAGTTACATATTTTATAAAAATACTAATAGGAATTAAACTTAATTGCTCTACTTCATAGTTTATGTAGAGTTTTAAAAATTTTTAAACATTTAAACTAAATACGTAATTCTCAAAAATCAAATTGTTAAACTAATAACTTTAAGTTGTATGCGATATTCAATAAATAACTCATTTCATTGAAATGTTCTCAATGAGAATTTCAACAAACTAGGAGGGAGAGAGAGAGAGAGAGAGAGAGAGAGA